>NC_069502.1:1023953768-1024253768 GCF_027579735.1 Bombina bombina
TTAGGTGGATAAAGAAAATGGCAGTGGCTCACGCGAAAGGCAGGGGGTAAAGTACCGTCAGTAGAGGTTCCGGGGGCGCTGGGTCCGGGGGGCAATACTGCCCCGACGGGCCCGGTACCGTGTAGGGTGGCGGCACAAGGGGATACGTATCCCTGCCTAGTTCACTCCCTTTACGGCCATCTTAAGATGAAGGTCGTGAAGAAAATTCAGGAGGGTAGATATGTGAATGTATTTGATCTCTCTCTGGATGCTTTTATGGCGAAAGAGAGGGCACTGGACGGGTCAGGCCCCAAAAAGGTGCGCAGACCTGAGACCTACAAAGAATGGATGAAATGCTTCAGGGTCTTGGTGGCCTACTACGTAGACAGGTGGCCCTTGCAGGGCCACAATCTATTTAAGTATCAGGATACCATTGAGGATATCCATTCAAGGTTTAAAGAGGGCACATGGCGGGAGTACGACATGGCCTTCAGAAGGAAAATGGTAGGGAATCCATTACTGCATTTTGGCACACAGGACATGCATCTGTGGTCCAAATTGGGGCTGGAGGGAGGCATCCCTTCCCCTGGCACAGTGCGGCCGGGGCAGACGTGCCAGGGTGTGTGGTTTGGTAGGAGTGGAAGGGAATGCTGGAAATTCAAGGAGAAGCAGTGTGACAGGGGGAGCAGTTGTTCCTTTCGTCACATATGCAAATTCTGCGGGGGCCACACCCGCCGAGTGCGGGAGAAGAAAAGGATCAAGTCCAGCTTAAGCCAGCACCCAAGCCTGGAGTTGCGGTCAAGGGCCCCAACCCCGCTTAAGTTGCCGGCCATATTAACATGGCTGGCGAACTACCCTGAACGGGAAGCAGCAGAGCTGCTCCAGTCGGGGTTGGAGGGGGGTTTTAGGATCCCAGTGACAGGGAGGGTTGCGGGATCCCTGGTGCATAAAAACCTGAAAACAGCTTATGAATTCCCTCACGTGGTCAGGAAAAAGTTGGCTAAGGAAGTGGCGCTGGGCATGGTATTGGGCCCATTCGCTGTTCGCCCATTGGAAGATCTAGTGATCTCGCCACTGGGGGTGGTGCCCAAGAAAGAGGCAGGAAAGTTCAGGTTGATACATCACCTGTCTTTTCCAAAAGGGGGGTCGGTTAACGACGCGATAGACCCGGAACTAAGCTCGGTGCATTATCAGTCGTTTGACAATGCTCTAGGAATAGTCAGGGCATGCGGGCCTGGTGCCCTAATGGCAAAGCTGGACATCGAGTCCGCTTTCCGGCTATTGCCATTACACCCCTCGGCTTTAAGGCTCATGGAGATGAAGTTTGAAGGGTCTTACTATGTGGACAGGTGCTTACCAATGGGGTGCTCACTGTCCTGTTCACTGTTCGAATGCTTCAGTTCGTTCCTCCACTGGGTGGTACAGAAAGCTTCCGGTGGGGGTGCAGTGGCCCACTACCTGGATGAATTTCTGTTGGTAGGGAGAGCAGGTTGCGCGGATTGCAACCGGCTCACGGAGGTCATGAAGGACATGATGGCGAGGTTCGGGGTACCACTTGCTGATGAGAAGACGCAGGGCCCTTGCATGTGTCTCACATTTCTGGGGATAGAAATTGACATGGTGCAGGCAGTATGCAGGTTACTGGTGGACAAGGTAACGCGCATGTTGACTCTGGTAGGGCAGTCAGGGGTCACGACCGAGTGCCTATCAAGGAGGTGCAGTTGTTACTGGGCCTTCTGAATTTTGCGGGAAGAGTCATTCCGATGGGAAGGATCTTTAAGCGCCTCTTGGAGGCACAGCTGAAAAGCCCGCCGGTGTTGCGATGGGCACGCGTCACGGCAGACGTGAGGGAGGACCTGGATGTGTGGGCAAGCTTCTTAGAGCATTTTAATGGGGTTTGCCTCTGGAGGGGCCCTCTGATATTGAATCAGGTCTTGCACCTGTTTACAGATGCAGCCGGTACCTCAGGGTATGGGGCATACCTGGATGGGGAATGGAGCACAGCTCCATGGCCTCGTGAATGGGTGGAGGCCGGCTGGACCAGGAATTTAACACTGCTGGAACTATTTCCAATAGTGGTGGCTGTTGAAATTTGGGGCGAACAATTAGCAAATAGGTCGGTGGTATTCTGGACGGATAACCTGAGTGTGGTATACGCCATTAACAGGTTGTCCGCATCATCACCAGGAGTGGTGTGCTATTTGAGGCATCTGGTGTTGCACTGCTTGCAGCGCAACATCTGTTTCACCGGCAAACACGTCCCAGGAGTGCAGAACGTGATTGCTGACGCACTCTCTCGATTTAATTGGGGGCAGTTTAGGAAAGTAGCACCCAGGGTGGCGAAAGAGGGTTTAATTTGCCCGTCTTCTCTTTGGCAGTTGTTGAAAGTTGGGCGAGCATCCTTCCCTTAGTCAAGGCATCATTGGCACCGAGGACTTGGTCAGCCTACGTGAGCCATTGGAACAGATGGGAAGCTTTCTGTCAACGGAAGGGTGTGCAGGTACAGGGGCATCAAGGGTGCAAGTGTTAGATTGTTTGGCGCAGCTAAGACGTGAGGGGGTCAGTAGAGCCGGTGCAGGGGGGAGGCTACCTGCGATAGCCTTCTTCAACAAAGCGTTGGGGTATGAGGACCACTCCAGAGCATTCCTGGTCAGGAAGGTGCTGAAGGGGTGGGATACAGGACCGGAGGGAGCCTATCACACAGGGCAGGCTGCGGCTTCTAGCATTAGGGTTGGGCTCTGTGTGCAAATCTGAATACGAGCAGTTGCTCTTTCGTACAGCTTTCACAATAGCATTCTCGGGAGCTCTTCACGTAGGCAAGCTAGTGGCATCGTCCAAGGTTAAAGGGACTGGGGGAGTCCTGGTGGAGCATGTCCGGTTGGCAGACGGTGTTCTCCTCCTGTTTGTACCCAGGTCAAAAATGGACCAGGAAGGTGCAGGGGCATGGTTGCCTCTATCACAGCAGGAATGTGAGGAATGCTGTCCAGTGCGTTGCGTGGAACAATACATTAAGGTGAGGCCGGTAGGCGGGGTACAGTTCCTGGTGGACATGGATGGGACGGCCTTTTCAGTTCCGCAGGGTTCTCACCAAGACGGCCGAGAAGGTGGGGTTGGATCCCAATAGGATTGTCCCGCATTCCTTTAGGATAGGCGCGGCGACCAGTGCGGCGGAGAAGTGCCTTCCTGTGGCGGAAATTAAGCGCTTGGGAAGATGGAAATCAACCCAGTATAAGACATACATTAGACCCACAAAAGGAAAATGTTAAGCAAATTTCAGAGGTACGGGGATAGTTTCTAGGGTTGATGAGGTGAACAGGTATTGTTGGGTTGATAGGTCATTGTGGTGTACTTTGCCAGGTGTTGTAGCTGAGAAATCCCCTCCAGTTCACGTGTGGATTGTAGGGCATTCATACATCCACTGGGCACACATCAGGGCACTGCGGTCGCCGAAAGGACAGCAGCTTGGATTCCCAACATCCAGGGCGAACTTCCGGTGGTTAGGGCGCAGGTGACTGTTATGGGCCGATTTCCCAGCATTGTTGCAGGAAGCACACAGAAGGTGGGGCAGCCTAATATTTTAGTGCTGAACCTTGAGGGGAATGATTTGGAGGCAATGCCTGCTTTGGACCTGATTAAGAGAATGGCGGCAGACTTGAAATGGGTTCACACGTGGCTGAAGGATGTGACTTTAGGCTGGTCAAATGTAGTTACTCAACTGCAATGGTGACACATCCTGACCCAGAAAGCTGCATATAATGTGCTGAAAAAGGTCAACAGAGAGTTGGGAAGGACGGTCACGGCCCTGGGGGACTTCGTGATCCGGCACGAAAATATCACGGCCGACAAGAAGGACCTATTCAGACCTGACGGGGTCCACCTGACGGACGTCGGGTTGGACCTGTTCCTAAAGGACGTCAGGGGTGCTTTATTGAGGGTTATTTAATTTCGTTAAAAAAAAAAAAAAGTTATATAATTATATGTTGATTATTGTTAGACTGTTTAAGTAGGTGATAGGTACCTGTTGGTTTTGTGTGGTGGCAAGAGGACGCTTGGCTCTTGTGGCGGGTGGTCAAGGCCCTGGGGAGCAGGCACGGAGAGAGAAGAGTGACGGTCCAGAAATAAGGGAGGGGTTACGCCCGCCAGGTGCCGGCCTGGGGGTCCTCTCCCTTGCGGATGCAGGCCGAAGATCTCTTAACATCACAGCTCTCTCTGCGTGCCATTGGGCGTGTACAGCCGGGTGTCACGCTGCAAGCATCGAAAAGGGCCTTGGCCATCTGCTAGTAGGGGCTAGGTTAGGGTGAGATGCCGCCAACGATGTTATGATTACGAACTTGTTGCCAAGTTTGATGTTAGGTTAATTTGAGTGCCTAAGAGTAATTAGAGTAACACTTAGGCACTAGTTAAATCGTTTATTTTCAATAAACGTGGACCGAGACCGGTCTTTTTTCTCCCAACGTTTTTGTGTGTTGTCTTATTTATATATGATAAGGTTATCTACAGTACATAGGACGGAATAGGGGGTTTAGACCTTATGCTGCATGGACAAAGACCTGTTTGCTTTAATGTCTCTGAAAGTGAGTAACACGGTAGTTGGTTCCCTATTAACCCCATGCACTCTTCCTGTCCTGAACAAAAGGTGGAAGAAATCGGATAGGCAGAATTGAAGAGCTAAAACATTTGTGCACATATTAAAACTGTCAGGTTTTTTACTGAAAACAGGTGTAATTTTTTTTTTACTGAAAACGGTCCGATCAAATCCCTGAACTTGGCAACCCTTGGCCCATGTGTGCTGTGTCACTCATTTTCACTCACAACCCTGACCTCACGTGTAAAGCCCATGTAGCCTAGGAAGTTGCAGGAGGGACAGCTGCTGACTGAGCTGTGTCTTGAATCCTCCTGTGTGTGCACACCCAACAAACATTTTACTCACGTCTTCTGCCTCAGGCAGATCCACCACGGCACCTCCTGCTCTCGGCGTCCCTCAGCAGGGGGTGCAAACTTAATAACTACCAATTCACTGAGTTTACACAGCTGACATTACTATTGGTCAGTCTTCAACATTCAACACACTGCAAACATAGCAGAAACTGATGTGGTATTAACTCTTTGCATGTTGAAGACTGACCAATAGTAATGTTAGCTGTGAAAACTCAGCGAATGGATAATTACTATGGCATTGGCTGCAACTAAGGATCCACCACTTTCTATCTTTCCTTGCCTCTGGTGTCGGTCTGGAGGAGAGGTCACGTGACATTGTGTGAATCGATTCGGCTCTTCACTGCATCAATGCAGCATCGTTAAAGGCTGCATCGTGATGCATCGTTGTGCCGATTATTTTCAACACCCCTACAGCCAATAGATCGTGATGTCTCCCAAAATGTCTAACCTGTCTGCAGGGGCTAAACACATACAGTAGATGCAAGTAAAAGTGAAGTAATAAAATGCATTAACATTAACATCTTATAAAAAATAGCATCACAGACAATGGGAACATAATACGGAATCTGCTGGCGATCTACAAATAACCGATAATAATAATAATAATACAATGTTTAAATGTTACATATGAATATAAACAGGAAACAAAAATGTTGTTAGAAATAAATATTTAATAAACCTTCTTAGTATATTGAATAATTTCAAGGAGATATTTTTTTATTTTGTTACTGCCATTAACTATTATCTGCAGCATTTAGTTATGGCAATGGTCACATTTCTTACAAATAATATCCACTTTTTCAAAAAGATTAGTAAATTTCATGAGTGAGATGGGAATATGATCTTATTAATATATTAGACACGTTAGAAAACATCAATCAGTTGAAACATTGTGTAACGTACACATTATTATTTTTTCTTCTAATATAACATTACCAGCGTTTATAGTGTAGCGGATGGCTTTTTTATTTATTACAAATACAGTATGTCTTTTATACGATCTCAGTAAATCGTTCTGAATTTCAAACTTTTCAGATTTTGTATTTTTATCTTTTTTTATTTTGCAAAGTATTCATCCCATATCTGAATGTGGTTTTAATATACTAACATTTAATTTTAAAATTTGCATGGGTATGATAAAAACATGAAAATTATGCAAATTATGTAAATGAAAGTGAAATCTACACTTAAAACACATCAAAGTTATGTTTTCTGTGTTGCATGTAAAATGATGTATTTAAAAAGTGCAGTTGTATTTTTTTATTTATATATTTTTGTTTTTTTTAAAATTGTTGTGTGCTTTAAGTTACTTTTAATATAAATGTAACCTAATTAAATATAAATGTAACCTCTTAATATCTAGAGTTGTGTTGTTTAGACATGACATATATATACACAATCACACACCTGTAGATATGTAAATACCCAGAACATTTTCTTATGCTTAGCACATGCACAAATAGATCACACAATACATTTCACAAAAATGAATGTCCCTTTAAGTATACACCATGCACTAGTATTTTAAACACAGCAGTTGCTCAAAGAGTATAAGGTGCTTGTACAAGCTGGTAATGACTCAGGGGCAGATTACAAGTGGAGTGCTAAATATCGTGTGTGCTGATATTACAAGTGCTGGTATTACAAGTTGTCACCAATGCGAACAGGAGCTTGCATTCGCATTGCTGGGAAGACTTGCTTAATCCTCACACTACGCCTTTTTTGTGTATGCCCCAATTCCCTTTTTACTTGCTACTGAGCAATAAAAGTTATGTTTTAATTTTGAGCTTTCGCTATATATTTTTTCCATAATATGTGTATATATGCATATTAACATATAAAAATGTATGTATATAAGTATATACATATATATTTACTGGGAACACACAGTTCCCATAGACCTCAATGTAGCGGCACTTTTCAGTGTTGTTGTTTTCCTAACACCCCACTCCCACCAACATTAACCCCAAAATACTGCCTAGTGCAGTTATTTTATTAAAAAATAAAGATGCTAGACTGTATTTTGGGGGCATTTGGGGATCTGATTGGATCTGATCTATTGTTAATTTTATAAGCAGTAATTGCTACGGTGAGCTTGCGGGAGCAATAACCAGCCAGTTGTAATGGCTGATTAATTATCACACAACCGGAAAACGGGCAAATTTGTGTGTGATAATTAATCAGCTATTACAAATTTAGCACTCCACTTGTAATCTAGCCCTCAATTTGTTAATTGTTAACATTATACAGGCCTCACTGGTGCACTGAGAATATCTAGCTATGCCTCACGTGCAGAGGAAAATATTAACACTAAAACTTTTATAACTTTTACTAGAAGCATTTTTGCCAATACATGTATATTGCAAATATGTTTCTTTTCAAATATGTAATTAATCTATATGCATTACAATTTTGACCGGAATGTCCCTTTAAGCATGTGAATTAAGCATGAACAAAAAAGAAAAAGAAAAAAAGAAAGAATATAAAAAGCAGTGCAAACAGTTAATAAATGCTGCTAAAACTAGGCCGGAATGGGCATTCAAGGCTGATAAATTAGATAAATCCAATAATTATGTGAAAAGCTGCTGGAAAAATGTTTCCTTATGGATTCAAACCACTGTCAGATTTTCTCAATTCAAAGTATTAGTGAAGTTAACGTGGTATGAAACTGCTGGAAAACTAAGTGATAGATGGCTTTTGTTATGTTTTTATAATCACCACAAAAAGCAATCAGAGCAATAAATACAAAAGGAAAAAAAGAAAGAGAAGGAAAACAAAATGGGAGTGTTGGTACGTATACCTTTTCTAAAAGTTAAACTAATATAACATACATATAACTTGTAAATAAGATAATATTTTTATTGAAGGACACCCATAAATTGCTGTGGTATATTATTCGATAAATCTGCAAACCTCCCAAAATTTGCCAGATGCTTTCTGGGATGTGAGAGGTTAGAGAGCTGATGGGCGGTGGAATTTTGTGAGTGGGGCAATGAATAAGAGATTCACACTCAGTATGTCGTGGATGTGTTTGGGTGGGCTGTTGGTGGGATGCTGGATCTACCTCCCAACCCATGACCCTGCCACTGGGTCTTTCGCAGGGACAAAACTACAGGGGGTGCAGAGGTCGCAAGTGCGTGGGGGCCCAGCTTAAAAAAAAAAAAAAAAAAAATTTTAACAATAAAAAACGTTGACCTGCCACTGCCTGCACTGATATCATGTGAGTATGACATGATGCTTCACTAGTGTCTCTGACTACATGGGATAGTGTTTCTGTTTTACCCATTGGTGTTTATGTGTGTGTGTGTGTGTGTGTGTGTGTGTGTGTGTGTGTGTGTATGTATGTGTATGTATGTGACTGTGTGTGTATTTATGCATGTACGTGTGTATGTTTGTGGAACCAGCAAATTACAGACCTTGTTACTACAGCATGGGGGGTCGGGGGCTAAACAGTGTCATTATACAGTACCACTATATACAGTACAGGAGGGCTGGACCATGTCACAGACTACTGTGGTCACTTTATAAAGTACTGGGGCGGGTAGGGTCAGGCCAGCCATCTCACCAGCAGATTACAGACTGTGTCACTGACTCACTATATACAATACTGGTGGGTTAAACAGTGTCACTATATACAGTAATAGGGGGTCAGACCATCTCACAGACTGTGGGCACAGGGTACCTCCTTTTGCAGACATGTAATCTGATTCACATTTTATTTTCTGTGTTAAATGTAAAAAAAAAAAAATTATGTATCAAATTCACTTTTTTTTGGGGGGGGGGGGGCCTTCTTAGATTCTTGCACCTGGGCCCTGTGGTTTCTATTTACGCCTCTGGTCTTTCATACTATGCTATCAGGCTCATGAAGGAACATTGAGCTCAAGATATTCTGCCTATTGTCCAGTGAAAAAGGAAGAGAAAATGGTAGCACTGGTTCCACCACCAATCTACAGCCAGTATTGTTATGCATGTATCTAAGTAACATGATGTGTAATGCACCGTATGGGTAGGTGGAAATGTATGAGGAGCTTAAATGCCCATGGAAGCAAATTAGTTACTCTGGAAAATAAAAGCAATATGGGAAAGCAATTTCTTGCTAAACTATAACTCTTATTTACTCTGTTAAAAGCATACACAGGTTTAAAAGTATGCTTAATTGTCTAATGAGGATGACTATGTGTGACCTTCTTTCTGTAGTTTTTAATAGATTTGAATAAAACAGGTTTTAATCACATTGTTTTCTTTAACCCATTAATATGTTTTGCTGCATTGTATTCAATAAGTGTTATGTGGACACTGGTTAATGGGATCACAATGCTATTCTTGTAGAATTGTATACTAAAATGTGTATATCCAAGTTTATGCCTTTAACAGAGTTTAAAAAAGTTATATTTTAGTAAAGACTTGACATCCCTTATTGCTTTGGTTTGTCAGATTAAGCCATCAGGTTACCAATCCCAGATAGTCTCTGGGAAATATTAGCAGGTATGTTTATGCTGTACATTTTGTTGATTAACTTGAGTTTAAAGTGGTAACTTCCAATACTATTACAATTCTTAGTGCCCAATTTTATAACATTTTCCAAATCTGGCATTAAAGCTAATGGGGTTGTCCCTGATTGTGGTGAGATGCCTTCTTTGTAATGAAGTTCACTGAAAAAGGATAGTCTATGGGGATAGTAAAAGGAGCAGAGGGCATACTTTATTTTTTTTTTTATATTGCAGGGAATACAAATCAGATTACCCTGATTTCCTTGTGTAGCATCTTCCAATTTTCGTATACATGTGATTTTGTATTAGAGTACTTAAATGCAGGTAACACCTTTTTGTGTTTTTCTCAAGGTAAAAACTGCCTGCAGACAACTCCAACAGAGGCTTTATAGTACTATCTAGATTTCTTAGAGAATCTCATAAGCTCATAGATAAAAGAGATATGGAACCCAAAATGTTTATTTCATGATAGAACATGCAAGTCTAAACAACATCCAAATCACTTCTTTCTAATTTGCTTAAAGGGACACAAAACCCACATTTTTTCTTTCATAATTCAGATAGAGAATACCATTTTAAACAACTTTCCAATTTACTTCTATTATCTAATTTGCTTCATTTTTTAGATATCCTTTGTTGAAGAAAGAGCAATGCACATGGGAGAGCCAATCACAGGAGGCATCTATGTGCAGCAACCAATCAGCAGCTACTGAGCCTATCTAGATATGCTTTTCAGCTAAGAATATCAAGAGAATAATAGATAATTAGATAATAGAAGTAAATTAGAAAGTTGTTTAAAACTGATTGCTCTTTCTAAATCATGAAATAAAAAATTTGGTGGCTGTACATATATTTCCCTTATAAGCTCACCCAATGGGGCATATTTACCCCGTGTTTTTGGCGAGTCTGCAGGCTCGCCAGAAACAGCAGTTATGAAGCAGCGGTCACAAAGACCGCTGCTCCATAACCTGTCTGCTTGCTCTGAGCAGGCGGACAGACATCGCCGGAAATCAACCCGATCGAGTACGATCGGGTTGATTGACACCCCCCTGCTGGCAGCCTATTGGCCGTGAGTCTGCAGGGGGCGGCGTTGCACCAGCAGCGCTTGTGAGCTGCTGGTGCAATGCTGAATACAGCGAGCGTATTGCTCGACATATTCAGCGAGGTCTGGCGGACCTGATCCGCACTGTCGGATCAGGTCCGCCAGACCTTGATAAAAAGGGGCCAATGTGTTTAGCTAGTTACCTAGTTCACTGCTGATTCTTCAGCACAGGATATTAAAGGAATGAAACCAATTTGATGATATAAGTAAATTAGAACATTGTTTAAAATTGTGTGTTTAATTTGAATTACAAAATAAAACTGTTGGTTTCATGTTCCTTTAAGATAATGGGGCCCTTAGTTTGAAATTAATTAAAAATAAACTTCAATATTTAAGTTTTAGTTTAACATTTTATGCCTTTACTTGTATTTCATATTTAGTTTGTCACATATCTTAATCTGTCTTAAAAAAAGAGTAGTAAGATGGCTTGATGAATTTAACCAATGGATACATTAGATAAGAATTGAGTGCATTTGGGGAAGAATAGAGAAAAGAAAGTGCATGTGACTACTAGAATAAACACAATGAATCATCAGTGAAATCTTGTCAAGTTCTGTGTGAAATGGCTTTTAGTAAATGCAGATAGGTCCTGTCATAGAATGTAACTCTAATTTACACCTCAGCAGCCCTGGCATATTGTGCCTCGTCTGCATATAATGCATAATGTAATAAAATAAAAATAAAAAAGGCTCGGACCAGAAAAAGAAAGTGAAATTATAATTACAAGCAAGAATACATCTAGAACATTTCAGTAGTACATTGTAAGGCTACCTTGTGTATAGTTACTGTATTTTTTAACTTTGTCTTAGTAACTGATTGCAGATTTGCATATAGCTTTAATAGCAGGAACATATATTTATATATATTATGTTATTGCTCATTAAATCATTCAGAGAAACATTGGGTTTATCAATTGCTAATAAAAATCATAATGAAAGGGGTAGTCTACACCAGAATTTTTATATTTTTAAAAGATAGATAATCCCTTTATTACCTGTTCCCTAGTTTTGCATAACCAAAACAGTTATATTAATACACTTTTCACATATGTGACTATCTTGTATCTAAGCCTCTGCAAACTGCCCCCTTATTTCAGTTCTTTTGACAGACTTGCATTTAAGCCAATCAGTGCTGGCTCCTAGGAGCTCCACTTGCATGAGCACAATGTTATCTATATCACACACATGAACTAACACCCTCTACTGGTGAAAAGCTGTCAAAATGCTCTGAGAGAAGAGGCGGCCGGCCTTCAAGGGCTTAGAAATTAGCATATTAACTAAGAATACCAAGAGAACAAAGCAAAATTGGTGATAAAAGTAAATTGGAAAATTGTTTAAAATTGCATGCCCTATTTGAATCATGAAAGTTTATTTTAGACTAGATTGTCCCTTTAAATAATTAAATACAATTCATTGTTATAAAAGTATTTCATTAATTTGATTACCTGTCTACCACTGCGTGATGAACTGATGGGAATATGCATTTTTTCGTTGACCTGAGAATCATTCCAAATGTAATATATAATCTCTGGAATATACATACACATTGAGCAATAACATACAAATAAAATTAAATCACCTGAGTTACTTTTATTTCTTTTTGGTTCATCCTTGCCTTTTAACTACATTTATACAGGCCCATCAATAAATTATCACTGCAATTCAATCTCAAAACCTTTCATTATATAAATGAACAATATAAAATACGATAGCAGAACATTTATTCAAACACGTTTTAACTAATAGCATTCGACTTGTAAAGATGAAGTGGAAAGAATGAGAAAATGGAGTCTCTAAGGATGAGAAATAATTCAGATTTATGAGCGCATACATTCCATTCCATTCTTGAGCAAATACTGGTCAATTCAACTCAATTAAATGAGGTGGTTAGAGATATAGACTGCGAAACCTTAGGGATTACTGAACACCAAATATAGAGGGAATAGATTTTTAACCTAAAACCTATAAGCCAGAAGATAAAAAAAAAAAAAAAGCATGTGATGGAAATCAATTTCTCTTAAAGAAAAATAAAAGTCGACTAAATACTGGAGTTATTTTACTCCAGCATAAGACATATAAGTGAAATCTGACTGAAAATATACATATATATTATTATTATTACGCCCTCATATGTCAACCAACTATTGATTGCTATTGTAATCAATAAGTTAAAAAACAAAAAACTGAAAAAGACTCAGGATTTCTTAAATCTGTTTATGTATCTATCTTTCTATCTATCTATCTATCTATCTATCTATCTATCTATCTATCTATCTATCTATCTATCTATCAATCTATCTATCTATCTATCTATCTATATATCTCTATCTATCATATATCTATCTATCTATCTATCTATCTATCTATCATCTATCAATCTATCTATCTATCTCTATCTATCATATATCTATCTATCTATCTATCTCTGTGTCTTTCTGTCTTTCTGTCTGTCTATTTATCTATCTATCTATCTATCTATCTATCTATCTATCATCTATCTATCTAAATATTTAGAGATAAGCCTTATTTAAAAGAAAAATTTATTATATTGCAGTTTTTTGTAGCTCTCAATACATGCTCATTGAGGTATACAATAGACTTGTGCATGGCCGAAAAATTTGTTTCGGTTCGGATCGATTCGGATGTTTTTGAATTTTGGTACGGATCAATTCGAATTCGGAAAAATTCAAATGAATTCGTTTCAGATTCGTTTCGGATTCATTGGGATTCGAATAAATTTGGCTGGATTTGGTTCAGTTCGATTCGGAAATTCGGAATTTCGGTATGTGTTAGGTGGGATGTGCTGTGTATTAGACTAGTATTATGTACTGTATATTAGGTGTAACCCATAGCAGAGTGATATAACCTAATATACTGTACAATACTAGTGTAATCCATGGCCATCCGAATGTAACAAATAAATCCAAACTAATTCGATTTTATTCGGTAGATTCGGTACTACCATAATTCGGAAATTCGAATCGATCCGAATCTCTGAATTTAACAAATTCGTCCGAATTTCGATTTGTTCCGAATCGAAACGCACATGTCTAGTATACAAAACTATACAATTAGACTAGACATTGGCCTAGATTAATACAAATATGATTGTAACACTCATATCTTGCAGGGATAAAACACATTGCAACATTGCCACTCAAAAATGTTGAAATTCCAAAATATTTTTTCCTAACCCCTTGTTAGATTGGTCAGTGGAAAGATCAATGAAGCTGCTTATATCTCACAGCCGTTTAATTTCTTGTAGCATAGAACCACTTCAAATGTCATAAATACTGATATCACACAAAAAAGGTCAAATTAAAAAAAAATATCAATAAACCAATTAAAAGAAATACAAGCAACATCCTTAATAAAACAGTGTACTTTAACATATGGCACAAAGAAAACTAGAAAAGAATGAGAAGTGACCACAAGCAATTGTGTCTTTCTAAATCCTGCATGTTGAATGATGTTTTTTCATGTCTGCGAGATTGCCAGTACAAATACTGTTCTACCAAGGGAAACTACTTTAACATAACAAAACAGACATGTAAATATTTAACATTTACATATCTCACATAAACATGTTTATTAAATGATGCTTTAATGTATTTTTATTTTTGTGAATTTGACTTTTTTTTGTTAGTATTTGTTTTGTCTGAAGGGTTTGTTTCCGATTTTTCCAAATATTTGGTTTGGTTGAATTTTGCCCATGCGGGCATTCATTTCGGAATATTGGATTCAAATTCAATACCATTATTTCCAATGGGAACAGCAAATATAGACAACTATCTTACACTGTAGCATTCGAACAATTAAAATAACCTATCTTTCAATGTTACCAGAACATGCAACTCTCTGATTAAAATTGCGTTAATGACAAGATCACTGAGGCAAAGAAGCAACACAACTGCATGTTCCAATAGCTCTAGTCAAAGTGATTTAAAATGCCTGAGCCTCCTCTAGTCTGCCACCTCACTGCGCTATGTTAAGGCTTGATAGGACAAGCCTGTATGACTTAAATCTATTATTTAGGGCCTGACTGGCTGTCCCTAACATCAGTCATTAGAAATTCTGTTATGTCCTGACGCTAGGGAAAGCACAAACTAGGTCTCAGTATGGTACTGAAAAAGGGAATGATGCACAAGAATGCAGTAGAATAATAACAGTATTTACTATGAACATAAATCAGTAATCAGCTTGTAAATGCATTAAAACATAATGGTTATACTAAGCAGTGATTAAGCTATAAATGCTTTACTGATCTTCAGGTTTCGAATAAGACATTAATAACAGTCATCAGTAGAAAAAAAGCATTTAATCTCACAAATGCTTATATGAAACTTCTCTTCAAGATGTTACCCAGCAGACTGCCCAGCCCCCCCCCCCCCATAACAATTCTAATAATTAAACCTAAAGGTTTTGCAGGTGTGTATAGGGTTATGTCAATCATATTATTTCATAATTAGCTATGAGTGTTTTACATAACCAAAAAATATTCTCTTACTAGAGCCTAGCACTATCTGTCTCTGAATGTTACATCCCACTCTTTCTAGGTAAGCACTGAGAACAGAAAGGTAGAATGAAATGTATTTCTTAAAGACAATACATAGAATATATAGAATAGCTGTAGCCATGCACTCACTTCAATATACTTAACTTCTGCAGCCAGACTGCATCCATTAGAGTGCCCATCCTGTGCTAAGTACATCACAGCAGATAATATGTATAAGAAGTATATAAATGGACCAACAAGAGGAGGCTAAGGGACTGGTCCCTTGACACTTGAGGCAGACCTGTGACTGCTCACTGGGAGTATTTGTATCCCTGCCCAATACTCCAATCTCCCCTCTGTCTCTCAGTAGCAGCTCTTAGGAAAAAATGGAGCACCTCAAATTTTTCCCTTGCTCCTGTTGAGACAAAGATAAAACTAGCATAACAGAGAGGTGGGAGGGATTAGGTATTCTTGGAGATTTGGGAAACTTTGCATCCTCCTAGTGGTCAGGAGTTGAATTCCCAGGTGTAATGTAATGTGGACTCTCTCCGCCTTTATGAAAGAAAAAAATATTGCATACGGATTATATGTGTTACAGTTAAAAATCAAACTAGTCCTTAGTTGAGATTTATAACCCTATAAACATATTACAAAACATAATACAAAAAAAAAAAAAATAATACATTTAGAAGCAAACTCTAAATTCAGTTAAATATTGATACACTTGATTTAAATTAAATTCTGGTTGGCCACAGTAGGTTTTCTTGCTAGATTAATAATTTATAACTTTTGTAAGTTAAATATCATAGGATTTATTCCTGCAACAAAATGATTTAAATTGTGCATTGGGAAATGGTCAGAGGTAGATATGATGATAAGGTTAAGGTGGATGTCAGAGAGGGCCATGGCACAAATGTTAATTAGAGTGAATTGCTGTAATATTTTATTACACTTAAAAGGACAATGAAGTAATTTAATTCCTTGTCTTATCTAAGGGAGTTTGTTGTATGCATTGCATAGTTTTTAAAAAGAAAAATGACCATTCTAAGAAAACTTTAAAAACACTTTGATTATTGTGGGAAATATTGTAGTCCACCAAATAGCTACAGTGAATTTCCTGTTTGTTTTGAAATCATACACAACATAATTAAAATTATATTTTTATCATTTTACAGTTAGTACTAACTCACTTTTACAACACAGATTTATATTAATATACACATCTTATCTAAATATAAAAAAGTATGTAAAGTGTGCAGACTTCTTGTCCACCATTAACCTTGAGGGCCACAATGAAGCCCTCTAATGCATATTATATGAACCCCCACTTTTCCAGGTTGAGCGAAGCCAGTGAGATATTTATTTTTATAATTTAATAGCAATAATCTTCTTCATTTAAGATATAGATATATTTAAAATAGATTAGTACTTTCACCTTCAAAGTTTCCAATGACAAGGGTTCACCAACCAAATGATTAATAGCTTTTCACAATTATAGGCACTCACTGTATTTTAAACTAAAAGCATTGTTTTATTGTTAAGATAAGTCTGATTTCTAAAATGTAGAATCAAATGTTTTTAACATAATTTATACTTATTTTTCTGTGTATTGCTACATTAAATCAGTATAGCTATATCATGAATATATATATGTGTGTGTGTGTATATATATATATATATATGTGTGTGTGTGTATGTATATATATATATATATATATATATATATATATATATATATATGTGTGTGTTTGTGTATATATATATATACTATATATAAGTAAACAATTGGCTTGCACTCACTGGTCTTTTAAATTACGTGCCTTTATTTGTTATTTATATAGTTCTGGTTATGACTCTAGTATATGGCAAAACGTTTGGCTGAGAAGGGTTCTAATGTATAAACATGTGTCTAAATATGTGTATGTATGTATGTACCTTGAAACATGCAATATAATTTTTATTAATTTTTAATGTGTTTTAATAAAAAATACTTGATCTCTCTCTCTCTCTTTCTCTCTCATTCTTTCTCTTTCTCTCTCTCTTTTTAATCGGCTAAATTATGAGTCTTGCGTTATGAGTAAAAAAGCAGCGTTAAGCCTCACGGGGTCGATCCGATAAAAATCCTCGCCCGCAAAAGTCGGTGACGCCAATATTTGCGCGGGTTTGGTATCCTATATACGGCGTAACCTAGAAGTTACGCGCGTATATTTCTGCCGTCGCCCGTAGTTTTTTGGGCCATAGGCAGGTATACCAAACCCGCGCAATTTGGTATCCAATATACAGCGTAAGGACTTACGTGGCGAAAATGGAGAAATCTTACTCCATTTTCACCTCGCCACAAAAAGCAGCCGTAAGAAGCCTTACGCTGACTATTGGAGCCCCGTAACTCCCTAAACCGGCTGCTAAAATAAACCTAACACCTAACGCATGCGCAATGTCTATCTCCCTGTCAACCGCGATCTTCTAAAATAAACCTAACACCTAACGCATGCGCAATGTCTATCTCCCTGTCAACCGCGATCTGCTAAAATAAACCTAACACCTAACGCATGCGCAATATCTATCTCCCTGTCAACCGCGATCCCCCGCCGCAATCCCTAATAAAGTATTTAACCCCTAAACCGCCACCATCTACATAAACTAACCCCCTACTGTGAGCCCCTAAAACCGCCACCATCTAACTGATCTATCCCCTACTGTGAGCCCCTAAAACCGCCACCATCTAACTGATCTATCCCCTAATGTGAACCCCTAAAACCGCCACCATCTAACTGATCTATTCCCTAATGTGAACCCCTTACACCGCCGCCATCTATATTAAAATGATTAACCCCTAATTTAATCTACCTACCCCGCCGCCAGCTATATTATCTATATTAACCCTAAGTATATTATAGTTAATATAGTTATTACATTATATATATTAACTATATTAACCCTAATTATATTAGGGTTAATATAGTTAATATAGTTACTATAGTATTTATATTAACTATATTAACTCTATCTAACCCTAACACCTCTAACTAAATTCTTATTAAATAAATCTAATTCATATTATAAACTAAAATATTCCTATTTAAATCTAAATACTTACCTATAAAATAAACCCTAAGATAGCTACAATGTAATTAATAATTACATTATAGCTATGTTAGGGTTTATATTTATTTTACAGGTAAATTGTTAATTATTTTAACTAGGTATAATAGCTATTAAATAGTTATTAACTATTTAATAGCTACCTAGTTAAAATAATTACCCAATTACCTGTAAAATAAATCCTAACCTAAGTTACAAATACACCTACACTATCAATAAATTAAATAAACTACAAATATCTATCTAAAAATACTATTAAATAAACTAAACTAAATTACAAAAAACAAACACTAAATTACAAAAAATAAAAAAATTACAAGATTTTTAAGCTAATTACACCTATTCTAAGCCCCCTAATAAAATAATAAAGCCCCCCAAAATAAAAAAATTCCCTACCCTATTCTAAATTAAAACAAGTTCAAAGCTCTTTTACCTTACCAGCCCTTAAAAGGGCCTTTTGTGGGGGCATGCCCCAAAGAAAACTGCTCTTTTGCCTGCAAAAAAAAACACAATACCACCCCCCAACATTACAACCCACCACCCACATACCCCTAATCTAACCCAAACCCCCCTTAAATAAACCTAACACTACCCCCCCTGAATATCTCCCTACCTTGTATTCACCCCGCCGGGCAGAACTCCTGATCCGATCCAGGCGATGTGTTCCAGCAAGCAGCAGTGAAGTCTTCTTCCATCCGGGCGATGTCTTGAAGCAAGCGGCAGAGAGTCTTCTTCCATCGGCGATGTCTTCAAGCAAATAGGCATCTTCAATCTTCTTACTTCGCTCCTCCGCCGCGGAGCATCCTTCCGACACGACGACTTCCCGACGAATGACGAATGAGGTTCCTTTAAATGACGTCATCCAAGATGGCGTCTGTCGAATACCGATTGGCTGATAGGAATTAAGGTAGAAAAATCTGATTGGCTGATTGAATCAGCCAATCAGATTCAAGTTCAATCAGATTCAAGTTCAATCGATTAGATTAGGGGTTAATACATTTATTATAGGTGGCCGCGGTGTAGGGGGATGTAGATTGTAGGCAAAAGAGCAGTTTACTTTGTGACAAAGCCCCGCCAAAAGCCCTTTTAAGGGCTGGCAAAAGAGCTGTTACTTTGGGGCATGCCCCACAAAAAGCCCTTTTAAGGGCTGGCAAAAGAGCTGTTACTTTGGGGCAATGCCACGCAAAAAGCCCTTTTCAGGGCTATTTGTAGGGTTAGACTTAGGTTTAGTGGTAGGGATAGTTTAGTATTTTAGGAGTTAAATAATTTAATATAGATGGCGGCGGGGTAGGGGGATTAGATTAGGGGTTAATAATTTTAAAATAGCGGCGGGGTAGGGGCTCACTTTAGGGGATAGGTAAGGTAGATGGCGGCAGTGTTAGGGGCTCACTTTAGGGGGTTATAGATTTAATATAGCTGGCGGCGGTTTAGGGGTTAATAACTTTATTAGGTAGCGGCGGTTTAGGGGTTAATACATATTTTATTGTTAGGATAGTGAGGGGGGATAACGGATAGAGGGTTAGACGTGTCGGGCTATGTTAGGGAGGCGTGTTAGACAGTGCGGGTGATTTAGACTTTAGTCAGGTTTTGTAGGCGCTGGCAGTTTCTAACGTGCCACAAGTCACTGGCGACGCCAGAAATTTGTACTTGCGCAGATTTCTGGACATCGCTGGTTTGTCAGACTTACGGCACGTTAGCATCTGACGGCGCCGTATATGGGATAGCTCGAGTTGCGAGCTGAAACTGCGGGCGATGCGGGTTCCCTCGCTTGCGCCACAAACTGCGATCTATATCGGATTGCGCCCCATAACGCTGCTTTTTACTACCGCTGGTATTACAAGTCATGCAGATTTAGGGGCACCGCACACTTTTTTGGCCTTACCGCAAATCAACTTACGCAAATTGCGGATAGTGTATTTTCAATGGGACTTCCATAGCACATAGCTATTACGAGCTTGTCCTGGGAGGCCAAAAAGTGAGCGGTACACCCTATCCCATCAAGATTCGTACCGCATTTTAAAGTCAGTAGTTATGAGTTTTACACTACAAAGCTGTAACATAAAACTCATAACTAAAGTGCTAAAAAGTACACTAACACCCATAAAATACCTATTAACCCCTAAACCGAGGCCCTCCCGCATTGCAAACACTAAAATAAAATTATTAACCCCTAATCTGCCGCTCCGGACATCGCCGACCACTAGAATAAACATATTAACCCCTAAACCGCCGTACTCCCACCTCGCAAACATTAGTTAAATATTATTAACCCCTAATCTGCTGTCCCTAACATCGCCGCCACCTACCTACATTTATTAACCCCTAATCTGCCACCCCCAACGTCGCCGCCACTATACTAAATTTATTAACCCCTAAATCTAAGTCTAACCCTAACACCCCCCTAACTTAAATATAATTAAAATAAATCTAAATAAAACTTAATATTAATAACTAAATAATTCCTATTTAAAACTAAATACTTACCTATAAAATAAACCCTAAGCTAGCTACACTATAACTAATAGTTACATTGTAGCTAGCTTAGGGTTTATTTTTATTTTACAGGCAAGTTTGTATTTATTTTAACTAGGTAGACTAGTTAGTAAATAGTTATTAACTATTTAATAACTACCTAGCTAAAATAAATAAAAATTTACCTGTAAAATAAAACCTAACCTAAGTTACACTAACACGTAACACTACACTACAATTAAACAAATTACCTAAATTAAATACAATTAAATAAATTAAATACAATTAAATAAATTAAATACAATTAGCTAAATTACAAAAACCCCCCACTAAATTACAGAAAATAAAAAACAAATTACAAGATATTTAAACTAATTACACTTAATCTAATAGCCCTATCAAAATAAAAAAGCCCCCCCAAAATAAAAAAAAACCCCTAGCCTAAACTAAACTACCAATAGCCCTTAAAAGGGCCTTTTGCAGGGCATTGCCCCAAAGAAATCAGCTCTTTTACCTGAAAAAAAAAATACAAACAACAGGGCCGGACTGGGACCAAAAAGAGGCCCGGGCATTTTAGGGCAAAAAGGCCTACGACCCCCCCCCCCCCTCCCGTTCATCATTTCTTATTTAACCACATACCACACATGGCAAGTATAGAAACATAGAAACATAGATATTGACGGCAGATAAGAGCCATAGGCCCAGCAAGTCTGTCCGACCTTACCTAACAGTATAAACTTATCTAGTTCGTAGGATAGCCCTATGCTTGTCCCATGCATTTTTAAAGTCCCCCACAGTGTTTGTTGCTACTACCTCTTGAGGAAGTTTATTCCATAAATCAATCACTCTTTCTGTAAAGTAGTGCTTCCTCAAATTACTCCTGAATCTACTACCCTTTAGCTTGAGCTCATGACCCCTTGTTCTTGAATTTTCCATTTTATGTAAAATACCCACAGCCTCAGTTTTACTAAACCCTTTAATGTACTTGAAAGTTGCTATCATATCACCTCTTTCCCTTCTCTCCTCTAAGCTATACATATTTAGGTCATTGAGCCTATCCTGGTAAGTTTTATTTTTTAGACCATGTACCATTTTGGTAGCCCTCCTTTGCACAGATTCAAGTTTGTTAATATCCTTCTGAAGATATGGGGCTCCATGTACTAAGCAGTCAGCGAGCTACCCGCAACAAATCTCGCGTCAAAACTCGCAAACTGATATGTACAAAGCCGTCAATTATGTAAAAACTTGCATCTTTAAAATTGCGAGCGTACTTATCCGCCAAACCTCGCTACCTCTCCATTTTTTACTGTAATTAGACACATTTGACCACCAACTCGCCAAAAACGAATGTACTAAAAAATCTATTTGTCCGCTCGCGTCAATCTCCGCCCCCACCTCGTTATTTTTGCCTCGCCACCTTTTAGGTGGCGGGCAAGGTACAAAACAATAGGAAAGCCACTCTAGACGCCAGTCTATACATATATAAAAGGCAGTAATATCAGCATTGTACTTACATTGTTCATTTCAGCAGCTATGGAGAGAATTCTGTTTTTGTTTATTCTCCGTTTGATGCAAATCCGGGCTAGAAGACAGAATACTGGAAATGTAGCTAATCCTATCGTTAGAAGAAGGAGAGTTTGTGTCCCCCATGTATTCCTTCCACGGGTTGGTTTGCACGGCCTTTCTGACCGAGAGATCATACAAAGATTCCGGCTTGATCGTGAATCGATATTACACCTGTATCGAGAGATTGAAGATCATTTGGAGCCGATGACTGCTCGTTCACAAGCTATTCCGGGACTTCTGAAACTATTAGCTGCATTGCATTTTTTTGCAACAGGCTCCTTTCAGGCAGTTTCTAGCGTCATTATTGGAATGAGTCAATCTGCTTTTTCACGCCACTTATCCAAAGTAATAGGGGCTATGATGGTTATTTTTCATCGATATGTTTGTTTGCCATCTACCCCTGAAGAATGGCGATCTATCAAGTCAAATTTCTATAGGATGGCTGGGATGCCCAATGTCCTAGGTGCCATAGACTGTACCCATGTTGCTGTAAGACCACTTCAAGCTCGTGAGGAGATCTATAGGAATAGAAAGCATTTCCATTCCTTGAATGTCCAGATGGTCTGTGACCCCAACATGAGGATTATCAGTGTCCGTTCTAACTTTCCAGGCTCATGTCATGATTCTTACATCTTAAGGCAGACTGGCTTATACCGGAAGTTTGAGGACGGAGATATGCCTGAAGGATGGCTTCTAGGTAGGCATAACTGGCGTCTGATGAGAAAAGTGAGGATTCTTGGATTTTGAAGCGGTTTCAGATCCAGATGAAGCCATATCGAAATTGTAAATAAAGATCACAAAAACGAGCACTCTGTAATTACTCTCCAAAAATTTTGGAACAATAATAAAGTTGTTTAGAAAAGTTGTACATTTATAGGAGCAAAATTCTATTCCCGCGACTACTATGACGTTCATGACACCTTACATGTCATGTGTTAACAATTGGCCAGACAATTCAACTGAAAGTTAAGTACATCAGCTTAGTCGCGGCGAGCGAGGCGTCAAATTTATCAATATTCCGCCACTGCTCGCGGCGGGCTAGACGTGTCTATTTATTGTGGGATTATTAGTACATAGCTACAGCGGACACCATTTCGCCCGCGGCGAGTATCGGCGAGTTTAGCCGCGTCTAAAATGACGGATGAATTGACGGCTTAGTAGATGGAGCCCATGGCCTCCAGAACTGCACACAATACTCAAGATGAGGCCTAACTAATGATCTATAAAGTGGCATAAGAACCTTACTATTTCTGCTGCAAATACCTCTACCAATACATCCAAGCATTCTGCTAGCCTTACTCGCTGCATTACTACATTGTTTACTAAGTTTTAAATCATCTGAAATAATAATTCCCAAGTCCTTGAGTCTGTAATTAACATTTGGATTTTTCTTCCCTAAATGCATTATTTTACACTTTGCTGTGTTAAACTTTAGATCCCAGTCGTTTGTCCAATCCTCCAATTGTTGTATATCACTTCTCATTTTGTCTACCCCCCCTGGAACATCCACTCTGTTGCAAATTTTTGTATCATCTGCAAAGAGACATACTTTCCCCTGTAGCCCTTTGCTGATATCGCAGATAAATATGTTAAACAAAACATGCCCCAGAACTGACCCCTGAGGAACACCACTAGTAACAGCCCCCTCTGCTGAATGAACTCCATTTACTAAGACACTTTGTTTTCTGTCCTTAAGCCAGCATTCCACCCAGTTCACAATTTTTGAATCTAGACCAAGGAGATATAGTTTGTGAATAAGTTTATTGTGTGGGACGGTGTCAAATGCTTTGCTGAAATCTAGATATGCTACATCAACTGCTCCTCCCTTGTCTAATACTTTTGTTACATAATCAAAGAAGTCAATTAGATTAGTCTGACATGATCTCCCTGAAGTAAAACCATGCTGATTTTGGTCCTCTAAATTGTTTGTCTTTATGTAAGTCATAATTCTTTCTTTTAAGAGGCTTTCCATTAATTTCCCTACTACTGAAGTTAAACTAACTGGCCTGTAGTTGCCAGATTCTTCTCTACTGCCCTTTTTATGAAGAGGTATTACATTTGCTATTTTCCAATCATCTGGGACAGCTCCTGTTAATAGTGACTGATTAAACAGATCAGTTAATGGGACAGTTAGCACTGATCGAAGTTCTTTTAAAACCCTTGGATGAATATTATCAGGACCCACTGCCTTTGTAACATTTATTTTTGATAATGCTAACAAAACCTCATCCTCTGTAAAAAGATTACTGTTAAGCTTGTTTCTATTTTGCGTAGCATCCCTTAATGTAGACATTGTATCTTCACAATCTTTAGTGAAAACAGAACAGAAGTAATCATTGAGACAGTCTGCAATCTGCTTATCTCCTTCTATTATTCTACCATCAACTGATTTCAATTTTACTATTCCTACCTTATTTTTTCTTCTTTCACTGATATATCTAAAGAATGTTTTGTCCCCATGTTTTACTGACTGTGCTATCTTCTTTTCTGCATGAGCTTTAACCTTCCTAATTAACTGCTTAGTCTTTTTTTGTTGGAGTCTCCATATTTTCATATCATCATCTGCTTGTGTGTGTCTGTAATTTTTATAAGCTATCTTTTTTGTCTTTACAGCATGTGCTTCTTCTTTGGAAAACCAAATTGGTTTCTGCTTTCTTTTACTTTTACAGACATGTCTAATACAGTGTGCGGTTGCATCTAAAATGGCACCTTTCACAAATTCCCACTGTTCTTGAACCCCTGTAATAAGAGTTTTCCCCTTTAAATAGTTTTTTAGGTATTCTCCCATTAATGAAAAATCTGCCGTCCTAAAGTCTAAAACTTTTGTTTTAGTCTGGGTGGACAGTTCCTGAACATGAATACTAAACCAAACAGATTGATGATCACTGGATCCTAAGTTCTCACCTACAGACACATCTGAAACTGTATCACTGTTTGTAAGTATTAGATCTAATATAGCTTCCTTACGAGTTGGTTCCTTGACTAATTGTTCAAGTGATTCCCCTAGCAGAGATTCAAGAATATACCTGCTTCTAGCCGATCTAGCAGAAGGAATCTTCCAGTCTATATCTGGCAAATTAAAGTCCCCCAGTACTATAACCTTACCCTTCATGGTCATTTTGGTTATTTCATCTAATAACAGATTGTCCAGTTTTTCATCCTGCAATGGAGGCCTATATACAACCCCTATTCTAAAAACATTTTTATCTCCAATTTCCAAAGTCACCCAAATACTTTCCACCTCATCATTTGTTCCTACAATTTCAGTAACCTTTATATTTTCATTTACATACAAAGCAACTCCTCCACCTTTCTTTCCTACTCTGTTCTTTTTAAATAACCTGTATCCAGGTATTACTATGTCCCAGTCATGCAAATCATTGTACCATGTTTCTGTTATAGCTACTAAATCCAAGTTGTCCCTAGTCATTATTGAAATGAGTTCAGGTAATTTATTTCCTAAGCTGCGAGCATTTGTGCTCATGGCACGAAGAATTTTTCTACTAGAATTTCTAGAATTGTTACTTGGACTAACAGTTTTGGCATGCTGTGGGGGTATAATACTTGTTTAAGTGAGAAAAACATTTAAAATTCCCAACACTCACACTAAATGTCACATACACTGATACTGTTACTGTTTGGTTAAAAAAATATTGCAATGCTGCTGGTCTCACATGAATGATTAAGAATATATCAGACAATGGGGCCTATGTATCAAAGGTCTTGTGGACCTGAGCCAACAGTGTGGATCAGGTCCGCAAGACCTCGCTGAATGCGGAGAGCAATACGCTCTCCGTATTCAGCATTGCACCAGTAGCTCACAAGAGCTGCTGGTGCAACGCTGCCCCCTGCAGACTCACGGCCAATGGGCCACCAGCAGGGAGGTGTCAATCAACCCGATCATACTCGATCGGGTTGAATTGTGGCGATTCCTGTCCGCCTCCTCAGAGCAGACGGACAGGGTTATGGAGCAGCGGTCTTTAAACCGCTGCTTCATGACTGCTGTTTCTGGCGAGTCTGAAGACTCACCAGAAACACGGGCCCATAAGCTCCATACGTAGCTTGATAAATGGGTCTTAATAAGTCACTCACATACACTGATATATTTTGAATCATGTTAGTGACTTATAGTCAGGTTGTGCACTGTTACTGTTTGGTTAAAGAATTATTGCAATGCTGCTGGTTTAGAAATCCCTAATCAGATTATCAGAAATATATATATATATGATTCAGATAGAGCATGCAATTTGAAGCAACTTTCTAATGTACTCCTATTATCAAATTTTCTTCATTCTCTTGGTATGTTTATTTGAAAAGCAAGAATTTAAGTTTAGATGCCGGCCCATTTTTGGTGAACAACCTGGGTTGTCCTTGCTGATTGGGCAACACCAATAAACAATTGCTGTCCATGGTTCTGAACCACAAATTTGCTGGCTACTCAGCTTAGATGCCTTCTTTTTCAAATAAAGATATCAAGAGAATGAAGAAAAATTGATAATAGAAGTAAATTAGAAAGTTGCTTCAAATTGCATGCTCTATCTGAATCACAAAAGAAAAAAATTGGGTACAGTGTCCCTTTAAGTCACTCACATGAATGATTCAGAATATATCAGTGTATGTGAGTCAATCAAATCATACATGTCTGATAATCTGATTAGGGATTACTGAGACAGCATTGCACAACAGTAACAGTGCACGACCTCACCTGCTGTTTATCTGTAGTATAGACAATACACTTAACTAGTTTACATTTCATTATCCAATTGTAAACTTTATCAACTGTTAGTAACAACTAAAATTTCCAATAAATTGACAGGAAACCCCATAATTATTTTGCATTTGCATAATGCTCATATAAGTGTAACATATTTTGCATTCCTTATACAGTATGTATGAAACTGTATGCTTGCTACCTTCATAAATATATTACATTTAATATATTATGTTTGCATTTTTCCCACTTAAAACATAGTAAATGTCTTTGTTGGCAATATGTAAATATTGCTAATAAAAGTGCACTTATTTCTTTGCATACATGACTGCTAATGTATTTTGGGGTCTTCTAGTTACAGTCATGTATCTATCTAAATTTCAGTTTGCATGAAAATTATATAGCAAACATTAACACACAACACAGAATATTTTCCATAGCACTTGATTATGTTTACACAGCCAAAATGGAAAATAAAAATGATGTAAAACCTTAATTATCAAGTTTCAATTTGTAAAAAAAAGTTTTGTGTTGTTTTACAATGTTTAAAAGCAGCACTCTGAGCATTTGTTAGTGGAAAGGTGGTATAGATAACAAATCCAAAGTACAATTACCCATAGGCCATTTTACATGGCTTTATTTTCTGTTGCTCTGTAGGCTAATTTATAATTTTCAGTGTGCGTGTTAACGTGTTTCCATTAGGTTTTACAGAACATATATTCATTTTCATTTAGAAACAAAGTGCACACAGATTTCTCACCAAATTACTGATCAGTTTTAGCGGGGAAATGTTGAGGAGCACTATCATCTAATAAACAGTAAATAATTAAACATGGGAAGTAAACTATACTCAAATGTAATAAAATTACTGGGTATTGTAGTTCAAATTCTAAAAAGAAACAATAGCATGAAACTACATCTCCCAGAAAACAAGCAGCAACTGGCCATCAGTTAAAAGTGATCCACTTCATTTAAAAAGTTAAAAGCACCATAGAAAAGGTAAATGTGCCCTTTCTATGGTGCTTTTAACTTTTTGAATAAAGTAGATCACTTTTTAACTGATGGCCAGTTGCGACTTGTTTTCATTTTCTGCTTGCTTTGCCTTTGCGGTTTGTCCGCCACTTACTGCCAACATGTCGCAGCCCCCAGGACTCAGACTCAGAATATTTTCCCATGTTCTAACCTCTGCCACACTGTCACTATGGCTTTTCATCTCCGGATTTGCGTGGACCGCGGCATACTTTAAAAGAACATGGGCGGGATTTTTCAAGAGAATTAGTGGTGAGCCAATGAGTGGAGTGCAAGAAAGGAGAATGCCCACAAACAAGTGAAAGGTCCGCCCTGAAGCACAGGCCCTGGCTGCCATGTGTAACCCCACTCCTCCCCCTAATAGCGAAGCAAGCCTAAATGTAAAAAAAACAACACATGCACGGCACCAGGAATTGCGCTAATCACTCACGGCTCTGCTGTCCACAGTCCTTATAAGCCGGTGTGACCATTTTACTGTACATCAGAGAGCAGCCCAAGGCAGCCACATCAGCACAGCACTAATAAAAATTTTGGGCGTTGAGGCACTCGCACTCGGTATGCAATGTAATAGTGGGCGAGGCTAAGATAACCGGCAGCCCACCGGGCATATGCCGGTATGCCCTATGGTCAGTCCGGGCCTGAACAACCCCCCCAACAGTAAAACCCACCACCCACACAACCAACCCGCCAAATAAAACCCTAACTAAAAAAACCTAAGCTCCCCATTGCCCTGAAAAGGGCATTTGGATGGGCATTGCCCTTAAAGGGCATTTAGCTCTATTGCAGCCCAAACCCCTAATCTAAAAATAAAACCCACCCAATACACCCTTAAAAAATTCTAACACTAACCCCTGAAGATCCACTTACAGTTTTGAATATCCAACATTCATCCTCAATGAAGCCAACATCCATCCTCAACGAAGCCGGGAGAAGTCTTCATCCAATTGGCAAGATGTCCTCAACGAAGCGGGGTGAAGTGGTCCTCCAGATGGGCAGAAGTCTTCACCCAGATGGCATCTTCTATCTTCATCCATCCGGCGCGGAGCGGGTCCATCTTCAAGACATCCGACGCGGAGCATCCTCTTCTTCCGACGACTACCCGACGAAAAAAGGTTCCTTTAAGTGACGTCATCCAAGATGGCCTCCCTTAGAATCCGATTGACTGATAGAATTCTATCAGCCAATCGGAATTAAGCTTTGAAAATGTGGTGGGGGATAGTAGGAGTTAGTCAATAGTTGGATATTGTACCTATTAAAAAAAATCATAAAGGGTATATAATATACCAGTACTTAGTAGTCACTTATTATAGTTGTGGTACACATCTAATGTGGATTCTTAGAGAGCAGAACTAAACAACTAGGAATACTAATTGTACAAAGAGATACACTTAGGATTATTAGAAAAGAATGCCACAAAAAAATTGTTTCTTTAACTCCAAATGATCATACAAATGTGAAATTACTCTATTTGTTTAAAATGTTCCATTACATTCATACTTTAATACTTTATTATAGCAACTAGGAACAAACATTCACACAGAAGTAGCCTGAAAGGGTTAAAAACACTTAAACCCAGTTAAATTAGATTGATATAATAAGCAGTGCTCTATGTATTCAACCTGATGCCCACAGCATTGTAATGAAGGATAAGCTAAGCCCTTACAATCCGAGGGCTATTTTACTTTTAAATAGTTATATTTTTTAAGGTAAATAGTAGGCACCAGGAATCAACAAATATATAGGTACATAAAGATTCTATTTTTAACTAGGCAAGCAGTTAAAAAGCGACAGACAGGAGAGAACTAGCTTCTCCTGCTGGACCCCTTCCTCTGAGGAAGCGTTCTGTGAAACGCGCGTCAGGGATCCAGCAGGAGAAGCTAGTTCTCTCCTGTCTGTCGCTTTTAGTATTCCTAGTTGTTCAATCGGAATTAAGGTTGGCTGTTCCATTCAGCCAATAGAATGCAAGCTCAATCCTATTGGCTGATTGGATCAGCCAATAGGATTGAAGTTCAATCCTATTGGCTGATTGCATCAGCCAATAGGATTTTTCAACCTTAATTCCGATTGGCTGATAGAATTCTATCAGCCAATCGGAATCTAAGGGACGCCATCTTGGATGACATCACTTAAAGGAACCTTCATTCGTCGGGTAGTCGTCGAAAGAAGAGGATGCTCCACGTTGGATGTCTTGAAGATGGACCCGCTCTGCACCGGATGGATGAAGATAGAAGATGCCATCTGGTTGAAGACTTCTGCCCGTCTGGAGGACCACTTCTTCCGGCTTCATTGAGGACATCTTGCCGCTTGGATGAAGACTTCTCCTGGCTTCATTGAGGATGGATGTCGGCTTCATTGAGGATGGATGTCGGATCTTCAAAACTGTAAGTGGATCTTCAGGGGTTAGTATTAGGATTTTTTAAGGGTGTGTTGGGTGGGTTTTATTTTTAGATTAGGGGTTTGGGCTGCAATAGAGTTAAATGCCCTTTTAAGGGCAATGCCCATCCAAATGTGGAGCTTATGTTTTTTTAGTTAGGGTTTTATTTGGGGGGTTGATTGTGTGGGTGGTGTGTTTTACTTTTGGGGGGGTTGTTTGTTTCTTTTATCAGGTAAAAGAGGTGATTTATTTGGGGCAAAGCCCCGCAAATGGCCCTTTTAAGGGCTATTGGTAGTTTAGTTTAGGCTAGGGTTTTTTTTATTTGGGGGGGGGCTTTTTTATTTTGATAGGGCTATTAGATTATGTGTAATTAGTTTAAATATCTTGTAATTTGTTTTTTATTTTCTGTAATTTGGTGGGGTTTTTTTGTAATTTAGCTAATTGTATTTAATTTATTTAATTGTATTTAATTTAGGTAATTTATTTAATTGTAGTGTAGTGTTAGGTATTAGTGTAACTTAGGTTATGTTTTATTTCACAGGTAAATTTGTATTTATTTTAGCTAGGTACTTATTAAATAGTTAATAACTATCTATTAACTATTCTACCTAGTTAAAATAAATACAAACTTGCCTGTAAAATAAAAATAAACCCTAAGCTAGCTACAATGTAACTATTAGTTATATTGTAGCTAGCTTAGTGTTTATTTTATAGGTAAGTATTTAGTTTTAAATAGGAATTATTTAGTTATTAATATTAAGTTTTATTTAGATTTATTTTAATTATATTTAAGTTAGGGGGTGTTAGGATTAGGTTTAAACTTAGGTTTAGGGGTTAATAAATTTAGTATAGTGGCGGCAACGTTGGGGGTGGCAGATTAGGGGTTAATAAATGTAGGTAGGTGGCAGTGATGTTAGGGGCGGCAGATTAGGGGTTAATACTATTTAACTAGTGTTTGCGAGGTGGGAGTGCGGCGGTTTATTGAATTGGCGGCGATGTCCGGAGCAGCAGATTAGGAGTTAATAAGTATAATGTAGGTGTCGGCGATGTCGGGGGCGGAAGATTAGAGGTTTAATAAGTGTAAGATTAGGGGTGTTTAGACTCGCGGTTCATGTTAGGGTGTTAGGTGTAAACATAAATTTTGTTTCACCATAGGAATCAATGGGGCTGCGTTACTGAGCTTTACGCTGCTTTATTGCAGGTGTTAGACTTTTTCTTAGCCGGCTCTCCCCATTGATGTCTATGGGGAAATCGTGCAAGAGCACGTACAACCAGCTCACCGCTGACTTAAGCAGCGCTGGTATTGGAGTGCCGTATGGAGCACAATTTTGCTCTACGCTCACTTCTTGCCTTTTGACACCGGGTTTGTAAAAACCTGTAATACCAGCGCTGTAGGTAAGTGAGCGGTGACAATAACGTGCAAGTTAGTACCGCACCCCTCATAACGCAAAACTCATAATCTGGCCAAATGTGTTTTAATGGAAGGGCTCTAAAGTATAAACATGTGTCTAAATATGTGTATGTACGTATGTACCTTGAAACATGCAATATCATTTATACTATTCACCTATCAGGGTTGATCCTGTTCATTTATAGGTATAAGCTGTTTTTGGTGTACTTTGGCTATGAATAAATGTTGTAATTGTGGCATTATATATTTTTACTACTGCGACATCTGGGCTGATCTACGCTCATGGACTGAGTGATGACATTCTAATATACATATTTTACTACACACGATTGCACAGGTTCAATTATTTTTGCACACAGTACTCACTGATTTGCTAATTGCTTCTATGGTGGGTCTAATAGGCCTATATATGTTTGTATTTCACACTCCTTGTTTGTCAGAAGAAGGGGTTCTTCTACCCCTAAACGTCACTTAAATAAATTTCTTTTTTCACAGTTGACTGAAGTCCGGCAAGTGCTTTATAATTTTTCACTATTGATAGTTTGATACTCAGACAGCACCCCGGCGGCTGCAGCATTTTTGGTAAGAGTGCACATGCATTGTGCTTGGTTTATATCTATATCTGTATATAATCATATAGATATATAGCGATATATATATATAGACCAGTTAGTCTGACATCAATAGTGGGGAAGATATTTGAAGGGATTATAAGGGATTATATTGATGAGCATATTCGTGTAAACAAGATTATGAGTTCTAATCAGCATGGCTTTAGGAGAAATAGATCATGTCAAACTAATCTAATTAGATTCTACGAGGAAGTAAGTAAAAATATAGATAAAGGGGAATCAGTTGATGTGATATACTTAGATTTTGCAAAGGCATTTGATACAGTGCCACATGAGAGATTAATGCACAAAATTAAGGGACTGGGAATAGCTGAAAATGTTAGCTCATGGATAAATAACTGGATAAAAGATAGGGAGCAACGAGTAGCAGTAAATGGATCATACTCAGATTGGACAAAGGTAATCAGTGGCGTCCCCCAGGGATCAGTACTGGGCCCTGTTCTTTTTAATAATTTTATAAATGACTTGGAGCAAGGATTAAATAGCGACATCTCTATTTTTGCAGATGATACTAAGTTAAGTAAGGTCATTAGGTCAGAGCAGGATGAACTCTCTTTGCAAAGGGATTTGCTAAAATTAGAACTATGGGCAAGTGAATGGAAAATGAGATTTAATACGGAAAAATGTAAGGTTCTACATTTTGGAAGTAAAAATAAGCAGGCTATGTATTTTTTAAATGGGACAAGACTTAGCCAAACACAGGAGGAAAGGGATTTGGGAGTAGTAATAGATAACAAGCTAAAGATGAGTGCACAATGCAGGGCAGCGGCTTCAAAGGCTAATAAGATACTAGCATGTATTAAAAGAGGCATTGATTCAAGGGAGGAAAGCATAATTCTGTCATTATATAAAGCCCTGGTAAGACCTCACCTTGAGTTTGGAGTGCAGTTCTGGGGACCGATTGCTAAAAAAGATATTGCAGAACTAGAAAAAGTTCAGAGAAGGGCCACAAAGCTAATAAGGGGATTGGAGAAATTAACCTATGAGGAGAGGCTAGCCAAACTGGGTCTGTTCTCTTTAGAAAAAAGGCGCTTGAGAGGTGACATGATTACTTTATATAAATATATTCAAGGCCCATATACAGAGATGGCAGAAGCTCTTTTTATTCCAAGAAAATTGGTTCTGACAAGAGGTCATAATTTAAGGTTGGAGGAAAGGAGATTTAATCTCCTGCAACGGAAACGTTTTTTCACTGTAAGAGCAATAAAATTGTGGAACTCATTACCAAAGGAGGTAGTGAATGCCAATACCATAGATACATTTAAAAATAGTCTGGATACATTTCTGTATATAAACAAAATTCATGGATATGATTGCTAGTATTAAATGGGTCACATTTTAATGGGGTTATTTAAGCTTAACTGGAGCTTTTTGTAAGTATTTTAGATTTGTATAGGTTGAACTCGATGGACTTCAGTCTTTTTTCAACCTTATCTACTATGTTACTATGTTATATACACACTAGGCGATAAGCCTGCCCAGAGGGCAGTCTATGTTTAAATAATACAAACCCCCAAGCTAATTTTACTAAAAAAATATAAAATTACAGAAAAAAATAAACAAAGTTATCCAAAATAAAAAATTTAAACCTAAACTAATACCTCTATAAAAATAAAAAATCCCCCCAAAATAAAAACACCCCCTAATCTAATACTAAACTACAAATAGTCCTTAAAAGGGCTTTTTGTAGGGCATTGCCCTAAGTTAAACAGCTCTTTTACTTAAAAAAAATTACTAATTACACCCTAACAGTTAAAACCCCCACCCAACTAATCCCCCCAAAATAATAAAACCTAACACTAAAAAAACCTAAACTACCCATTGCCCCTAAAGAAGAGTTCTATAATCTTTGCATGTTCTCCTGACACGAGCATCAACATCTATGAGTGATTCTGCAACTCTGATTAAGACCCTAAAATTGCTGATTGGTTACAATCCAATGATATACTGGTCATCATGGATGTGTAAAGCCTATATACCTGCATTCCACATAATAGTGGTATCCAAGCTGTCAGGACCATGCTGTCTAAATCTAAATTATACACAGGTCTTCCAATTGAATTTATTTTGGAGATAATAATTTTTGTTTAAATCGTAATTATTTTAGATTTGAGTCCAACTTCTATTTGCAGACCTCTGGGACTGCCATGGTTTCTAATATGGCCCCGGCATATGCCAATTTATATATGGCGTGGTATGAGGAGTTTATCATGAAACCACATCTAAATCGAAATGTGATACACTACACTCGTTACATTGATGATGTATTTTTGGTATGCCGAGGGAGTGTATTAGATTTACAAACTTGGGCAAACAACTTAAATATTCTTGACTCACCTATTAAATTTAAGATGGAATTTTCAATTGATGAAATACATTTGCTTGACCTCAATGTCTTTAAAGTAAATTTGGGTTCTCTATGTCACTTTGGCACATCTCTATTCACTAAACCTACAGATAGGAATTCTCTTATAGAATCCCAGAGTTGACATCTTGAACATCAGAAGAGAGGGGTGATAGCCTCTCAACTCACTCGGGTGGTCAGGAATAATACTGAGGTGCCACTGATGCTTGACCAGATGGACAATATGGAGTAGAAACTTATTGCTCGTGGATATGATCCTAGAGTGGTACGTGATATCAGGACTAAGGTCCTTACTAAAACACAGGAGGAATTATTGAGTGATAAAGACATGGTATCTACCAAGGATGATAGGTTGAATTTCATCAACACCTTTGATATAACACACACCAGAATAAGTTTGGTGCTGAGTAAGTGCTGGGAGCTTATAAGGAATGACAGGGGTCTCCCATTCCATAAGATGAAACCTCCTAGGATGGCATACCGCCATGCAAGTAACTTGAGAGATCTACTGGTGGACTCAGATCCTGTATGCTGTTATCAGAAACACTGTTGGCTTAAACCAAGTAAATTTTGATGCTTCAGATGCAGAGACTGTACCACGTGCCATAGTATGCAGAGTGGATCCACATTTCAAAATCCACAGTCCAGCAACAGGTATACAATCAATCACAGATTAACATGCACAAGTTCTTTCTTATGTGATTTACATACTCATCTGCCTATGCTCATTGTTTTACGTTGGTAAAACGACTACCACCTTCCGTGAATGTATGGCTAATCATCGATGTGCCATCCGGGAGGCCATAGAGAAGGGCGATTCGGAGCAACCAGTAGCTCGTAATTTTGCATGGTATAAACACAATTTATCAAGTCTCAAAACCATGTTCATCAACCATATAGCACCTCTACGGAGGGGGAGAAACAGAGCACAAAAACTGTTGCGCTTAGAATCCAGGTGGATCTATACACTGGATACTGTGGCTCCTAAGGGCCTTAACACCATATTGGATTTCAACCCTTTCTTTGGTAAACAATAAAACTTATGCATGGAATTTGACCACTGTAGATTCACACCATCCCTTTGTCATTCGAACAAGATATGCTGTCCAATTTCTGAGATGAGTAGATATTTGTAGATGGACTGATTAAAACTACTATTAACCTGACCTGGTTATTCTCATATGTGCCTACATTGGACTGGTCTGACTTTTGTTATCTATGATGTGATCTCTCCTAGACTAGATGAAGAATATGCTCTTTACATTGTGGCACCTCAGTACTAATACAGTTTTTTCTACCATACTGCTTGAGAGCTAAGAAGTATAATTATTATTATTTATATAAGATTAGAAATTATAGAATAGCTACACAGTATCTAAATAGAACGTACATAATATAGGTCTTTTATTGTTTTTAACTTTACTATTTTTATTGTAATCTATTTTTGTATATTCTTTGTTAGCTGTTGTGTAATCCGGTTTGGTGCAATATGAGAATCTCACATGCACAGCACTACTGTTTATGGTTCTGCCGTACATATGTTCTCTGGCACGTTGGTTAGTCCTGACAGCTGTCAGGAGTAGCGTGGGAGCATCTATACGACATTAGGCAGTGACTGACATGTAATGATGACGTCACTGGAACGCAACCAGCTCACAATGTGCTCCATGGAACGCAGATGGCGTCAAGAGTTCTCACCAGCTGGGGAGGATATAATGTTAATCACTTATGGGTATATAAGGCAAGTGTTTGTTAGGTTAAGGTTGTTTTAGGATTGTATTGGCATTTGACAAAGGGAACCATGTGGTCTCAAAATGTTATGATTTGTTTTTAAACTATATACATTAAATGTGAAGTTTTATTGCTAAGACCAGTAAAAGCTTATTTCTGCTACGCTATATATATATATAGGTATCCAAAACACCAGAACTCGCCCACAGATGAAAACTGCCTGGGTGCAAATTTGTAGAAGATATGCAGCCAAAAGAAAATGCACTCTCAGGACTTTCATAAACAAGTTACTTTTATTTCTGTAACGTTTTCGGAGGTCTTGCCTCCTTCATCAGCATGAATAAAGTGAAAGCAAACAAACTCTTAAATAGTGACATACTCACTCAAAATCATTTCAAACCACTACCTGTGCTGGCGCCAAAATTACCGGTGTTGGACCGCATAGTGCGTTCCAAGCGTGCTATGTAGCGGAAGTGGTGCGCCAAACTACTTCCGGTTATCAAAATTATGTAGCCGTAAAAATCGGTTTAATCAGTGTAAATGCCATAATTATAAAACCATTGTGGCATATTATCTTAAAAACATAAATCAAACTATTAGCGTGCAAACGATTGTGCTATTACATTAAATAGTGATAGTAGGTGTAGCAGCCGCTTGTTGCCATGACAACCTAAACAATGCTAGAATGTAATCCTGTACAGGAACAGACTAACAGAAATTGTGTTTCAAGGTATATCAAAGTGTGTTAAAGCAAGCATGCTGTTTGACTACAATATGTGTGTTTCAAGAAGGTGTACGTATTGAAAAAATATAAACAGATCTAATTATGAGACACGCCAGCTGGCATTTTGTGCTATATACGTGTTGTTGTGTTACCTTATATTGTAGATATTAAGTCAGTCTACCCAATATTCATAAAAGGAGTCTCATATGGAGATGTATACCTCCGATATATAGCCTTCGATTTGTAAACGAATAGCATACTACAAATTATCCTTTATCTGCGATCTTCCCACTGTCATGAGCTATTGTCATGTATGCTATTCATACCCTCTGTCAAAACACCTTATTTACTTAGAACATGAAAAAAAAATTTTTGGAATTTGTACAGCTCAACTAATTCCTATTAAGTGATGAGGTTATATATTTACACCATATTAAATCTCATTATTAGAGCTGTGAGGGTCATATATGCATATTCCACTTCCAGCTAGCAATGCCCCCATATACTCACTATCTAGACACTCTAATCATATAACACAAATACAAATAAAGATGAATAAAAAAATGGAAGTAAAAATAAAATTAAAATAAAGTAAAAATAAAAACAATTGATATAACAGTCTTTCCAATGACTTAAACAATATCCCATTCGGGATTGATTTAGCTCCAAAAGTCCATGATTTTCATGTATGCAGAATAAAGAGCGCCTGGTCCTTCACTTCTGAATTTATATATAATGACCCGCTCTGTATTTATTGCTGTGCAATCTTCTGTGCCTTCTATTGCACCCTAGTCCTCTAGGTTAACGTGGCCTTTAGGATCGAATGCTTAATATGCATTATGTTATTCTGTTTATTCTGTTATCAAATGATTCTCCATATTGTTGTTTCTTCTTCCTAGGATGCTTAAGGATCAAGTGTCAGGCTTTGACTATGTGTAGTGCTATGTGTGTAAAAAACCTGGTAACTCCAAGGCACCACTATCCGACTTCCACACAGGTATTAGAAATACCAAAGACTCCTACCCCTGGTGCTGTATGCCAACGTGGTTTAGGAGCACCCCTAGAGCGAGGCACGCCGACCATATGGCCCACAGAGTCATGATAGTCTAGGTGCCGTACCCTGCACTTGTATCATACTATATAGCCACATTACATTAAAGCCTTAAAGTCAGGGGTGGTGTTAAGTCCCCCTGGGTAAATGATACCCAGTCGGTACATCCATTGTGCCTCCCGTTGCAGAAGTATTTTGCCTCTGTCTCCCCCTCTATCTAGTGGGGGTACATGATCAATAAGTGTGTATCTTATTGATGCCACCGAATGCCTGTGTTCTGCACAGTGTCTCGCTACCGGTTGTTCCGATTCCCCGGACTTGTGAGCCGACCTTATGGCATGCCGATGATTGGCCATCCTTTCTCTCAGGGTACCTGTTGTTTTACCGACATAATGCCAAGAGCATGGGCATACCAATAAGTAGATGACAAACGTGGTTGTACAGGTAATCGAATGTCGTATATGGAACTGCCTGTTGGTATGGGGATGGTTAAATATTCTGGTGCTTATAAGTCCATTACAGGTAGTACATCCTAGGCATCGATAAGATCCTCTGATGTTGGTATGTGTCCTAGGATTGTAACTTGCCTTAGAGTCAGTTTTGACTAATAAGTCTCGCAGGTTTGTGCCCCTCCTGTAACCGACCATAGGCGTAAGATGTTTACTAAACTGTAATTTTGGATCAGTGGAAACTGCTTCTAAACCCTATATATATTAGGAGATAAGCCTGCCCAGAGGACAGTCTATGTTTAAAAAATACAAAACCCCAAGCTAATTTTACTTAAAATAAAAAAATGTAAAATTACAGGAAAAAAATAAACAAAGCTATCCAAAATAAAAAAATTAAACCTAAACTAATACCCCTATTAAAATACCCCCCCCCCAAAAATAAAAACACCCCCTAATCTAATACTAAACTACCAATAGCACTTAAACGGGCCTTTTGTGGGGCATTTTCCTAAGTTAAACAGCTCTTTTACTTAAAAAAATTACCAATTACCCCCTAATAGTAAAAACCCCACCCAACCAACCCCACCAAAATAAAAAAACTAACACTAAAAAAGCCTAAACTACCCATTGCCCCTAAAGAGGAGTTCTATCATCTTTGCATGTTCTCCTGACACTAGCATCAACATCTGTGAGTGGTCCCGCACCCCTGAGTCTTTAAGACATTCTGGTTAACCTCAGGAAGGTTTCAGTGGTATAAACACACACTCTTGTGACGTGGAGCGGAGAACTGTGGTGATATGTACTATATGCTCTCTTTATTTTAATCTTGTATGTATGTTTTTATTTGTGCTCCAAGATTTGCATTAAATACTTTTACCCTTAGAGTGGTCTTCTTCTATTTTTTGTCTTTCAAGTTCTTTGTGAGAGGTGGATCACAGTCCTCTCAATATCACCAGAGCAGCACCTACTGGCATCACTATCTGAAGCCTTACTTTGGAAGTTTCTACACCTTTTTTCCAGAGACGTCGTTTGGAAAAGATATTTCCTTTAATTCAATAAAGGAACTCACCAGCTATCATGTGTGATATCTTTTGATCTGTCTTTCAATACACAGATCTCTTTGACTTTGTGACTTTACTACCATATAGGGTTATTTTTATACTGCATATTATATTTCTTGCTAATTTTTATTAGGCTATAGCTGGGAAGCGCAGCCTATATTTATTTCTGTATGTAATTTTGTAGTAATTGGGGTTAATTTAGGGGGTGTTAGGTTAGGGTGCTTAGTAATTAAATAAGTTATTTGCGTGAGGGGTTGGCAGTTTAGGAGTTAATAGGTTAATTAGGTTTATTGCGATGTAGGGGGTTGGCAGTTTAGGGGTTAATAGTATAATTAGTTAGTTGGCATTGTAGGGTTTGGTGGTTTAGGGGTTAATATTGTAATTTATTTAATTGGCGTTGTGGGGGTTTAGCAGTGTAAGGGTTAGGTAGTTTCTGTTGTGGAAATTTAACGATTTAACAGATGTTTATATTTTGTTAATACTTAGTATGGCGGTTATGTTTATTTTATTTTATTAATACTTTGTGTGGGTGGGGTTTTTTTTAATACTTTGTGTGGGCGGTTTTTTAATTAATTATTTCTTGCGGGCAGTTATGTGTTTTTTAGTTATTTCATGCGGGCGGTTCGCATGTTTTTTTTTTTAAGGCTTGGTTTGCCTACACTGCATACAGGTGGATTCCGAAAATGACACGGTGGTGAAAGAATCAGTGCCATTTTCAAAATTCACCGGGTGTATTCTTTTGGCTATGTGCGCAACCAACATTTTTTTGGCTGTCTCACGCAGTCAACATTCCTTTCAGGATACGTGCGCAACTGGCGACACTGACAGACGCATTACAAACGGGATAATAGTATAGATATATATAAATAAATAAAAAGAACATTTTCTTCAAAGTGAATACCATAGGAATTGAAAATATTCCTAACTCACTTTGGGTTAAGTGCTGTTGTTCTAACGCAATGAGCCATATAGAAGTCTAGGGGGGGAAGTTAGAATGGTTGGGGTATCCGAGTCCTGAAGTTAGCGAGCAACTATCTTTTGCTCGCATGCTAACTTTTTACTTTAGTGCAAAGAAAGGAAGTGTGGGACAGAAGCGCTCCAAAGAAATGAAGCCTACCTTGCAAATTTTGTGTAGACAATTTTTTTGCCGTGATATTATTATGTTTTAAAGTGATAGTACTATGTTGTAGAGTAATCAATATTACTGATAAGTTTATAGTATTTCTAAATGTTCCCAATACAAAAAACAGATGAGACAAGGTGACAAGAAGTGATTAGTACAAAATGTAACAAAAGATTTATTAAAATGCTAAAAATTGCTAATGTAGCACACTAAAGTTTCTACAAGATGCCGGCATCTATAATAGTCAATATATTTAATACTAAGCGTACCTCAGCAATGATATGTTATCAAATGTAGGTAGCAATTTTAGATATTAAATAGTGCTATTTTTGTATCTTATGGTAACGATTAGCAAAAAACAATAAAACAAAGCCAATACTTGTATGTTAAGCTAAAATGTTCCCAAATGGTTTGTGACTTATCCATTGGTGTATATTGTCTTGGACCAATAGCAGAAATAGCAGAAATAGATTCTTCGGCTGTGCACAGCTTTGTAACTCACAGTTCTCCGCTATACAAACATGTATTGACAGTCTATGGGGAGCTCCGGTATAGATGGTGACGTCAGACCTCTTACGGTCCAATCAGCAAGCGTTGTGAATCTTGCCCACTTCAAGAAATCCTGTGTCAAAAAACACAGAGGGAGTCTTCAATTTCCAGCTTGGATTATAAAGGTGTTGATTCTGTTTGAAACCTTTAAAGCAACAGCTTAATGAAGATCAGTTGTAGTCTCTTTGTGTAGTGTCTTTGATCTGGATTGCTTGGTTAGCATAAAACCTAAACCAAGTAGGCAATGATAGTAGCTTAACACTTGGAGCAGGAATTATACATATAGTATATGTCTACAAAGTTTGACACAAACAATGTACCTGCAAAGTGTTTTGCATATAGATAAAGAGAACAGACTTAGTAACACAGGAATTATTCATATGCCCAAAAAATTGATACAACAAAGTTAGGGGATGAACCTGATTGTTACAAGAATATAAAATATATAGTAGAGACAGTAAAAAGAAATTTGATGCGTTTCAGTAGTCACAGCTACCTTTATCAAGAACTTTTTACTTTAAACTTGTAATGAACTCTAAACTGGGCGCGATAGAGTTTTACTTTGAGCACAGTTAGCTTAAAGTTGGCCCTATTTATTTAAAAAAGACAAGCTTTCAACAGTTTACTCTTCTATAGGAAGAGAATAATCTCTTTAAAGCTTTTCTTTTTAAAAATGTATTGTTAGTCCAACAAAAAAGTATCATTGCTTAATTGCTTAATGCAATTCTCTTGCTATTATTTTTCTTAGAAACATATTTTGATTGATTGATCCAGTGATCAATATACTAAGTAAAAACCGTAATTAAACAATGCTCACTAAGCAAGACCCCTAAATATTATTAGAAAATGAAAGGCCTTTAAAATAGAAACTAATAACATTAGTTATTTTAACTTTTTTAAAACACAGACAGAAAGTAAAAAGTACCAGGAGATAAAGGTCTAGATTATAAGTGGAGCGCTAAATAAAGCGATATTAATGCTCCACTGAGTAATACAGGGAGTGCAGAATTATTAGGCAAATGAGTATTTTGACCACATCATCCTCTTTATGCATGTTGTCTTACTCCAAGCTGTATAGGCTCGGAAGCCTACTACCAATTAAGCATATTAGGTGATGTGCATCTCTGTAATGAGAAGGGGTGTGGTCTAATGACATCAACACCCTATATCAGGTGTGCATAATTATTAGGCAACTTCCTTTCCTTTGGCAAAATGGGTCAAAAGAAGGACTTGACAGGCTCAGAAAAGTAAAAAATAGTGAGATATCTTGCAGAGGGATGCAGCACTCTTAAAATTGCAAAGCTTCTGAAGCGTGATCATCGAACAATCAAGCATTCCATTCAAAATAGTCAACAGGGTCGCAAGAAGCTTGTGGAAAAACCAAGGCGCAAAATAACTGCCCATGAACTGAGAAAAGTCAAGCGTGCAGCTGCCAATATGCCACTTGCCACCAGTTTGGCCATATTTCAGAGCTGCAACATCACTGGAGTGCCCAAAAGCACAAGGTGTGCAATACTCAGAGACATGGCCAAGGTAAGAAAGGCTGAGATACGACCACCACTGAACAAGACACACAAGCTGAAACGTCAAGACTGGGCCAAGAAATATCTCAAGAATGATTTTTCTAAGGATTTATGGACTGATGAAATGAGAGTGAGTCTTGATGGGCCAGATGGATGGGCCCGTGGCTGGATTGGTAAAGGGCAGAGAGCTCCAGTCCGACTCAGACGCCAGCAAGGTGGAGGTGGAGTACTGGTTTGGGCAGGTATCATCAAAGATGAGCTTGTGGGGCCTTTTCGGGTTGAGGATGGAGTCAAGCTCAACTCCCAGTCCTACTGCCAGTTTCTGGAAGACACCTTCTTCAAGCAGTGGTACAGGAAGAAGTCTGCATCCTTCAAGAAAAATATGATTTTCATGCAGGACAATGCTCCATCACACGCGTCCAAGTACTCCACAGCGTTGCTGGCAAGAAAGGGTATAAAAGAAGAAAATCTAATGACATGGCCTCCTTGTTCACCTGATCTGAACCCCATTGAGAACCTGTGGTCCATCATCAAATGTGAGATTTACAAGGAGGGAAAACAGTACACCTCTCTGAACAGTGTCTGGGAGGCTGTGGTTGCAGCTGCACGCAATGTTGATGGTGAACAGATCAAAACACTGACAGAATCCATGGATGGCAGGCTTTTGAGTGTCCTTGCAAAGAAAGGTGGCTATATTGGTCACTGATTTGTTTTTGTTTTGTTTTTGAATGTCAGAAATGTATATTTGTGAATGTTGAGATGTTATATTGGTTTCACTGGTAAAAATAAATAATTGAAATGGGTATATATTTGTTTTTTGTTAAGTTGCCTAATAATTACGCACAGTAATAGTCACCTGCACACACAGATATCCCCCTAAAATAGCTATAACTAAAAACAAACTAAAAACTACTTCCAAAACTATTCAGCTTTGATATTAATGAGTTTTTTGGGTTCATTGAGAACATGGTTGTTGTTCAATAATAAAATTAATCCTCAAAAATACAACTTGCCTAATAATTCTGCACTCCCTGTACAAGAGCATGCTAATGTGCGCTGGTATTACAAGTTAAGTGCAATGCAAAAGCGAGCTTGTGTTTGCATTGCTAGGAAGCATTGCACTCACCAGAGACAGCACAGAACCTAATTACAGCAAAAGAGGTAAGTAGAGCAGCGATTGTCAGCAATTGTAAAAATATATTTATATGACTATATACATATTTAAGTGTTAATATGTGTATATACAAATATTAACACACACACAGGTATATATATATATATATATATATATATATATACATATATAATATATATATATATATATATATATATATATATATAAAGTATGTATATATATATATATATATATATATATCTACTGGGAACACATAGTTCCCAGAGACTGCAATTTAAAAGCACTTTTCAGTGCCGTTTTTTTCTAACACCCAGCTCCCACCAAATTTACCCCCAAAATACTGCCTAGTGCAGTTATTTTATTTTATTAAAATAAAATATACACCACTGTATTTTAGGGGCATTTGGGGTACTTTTATAAAATGAACCAGAGATCTGATCTCTGGTTAATTTTACAAGAGCTTCAGTAGCAATATCCAGCCACTTGTAACGGGCAAATTTGTCGTTTGTGCATGTCAGCTATGAACATTCTCTTTATCCAACATGAATAATTTTTGTGCATTCCCTCATAAAAAAACCTATTACCTCAGGTAAACTATGCATCTGTACTATTCGACATAAGTACTGTAGCACGCACCATACTACCGCTTGTGCAATAAATATTAACTATCCACTTGTAATAGCAGTGCAACAATGCAAGTGGTATTGAAGCTTACTATATTGCTTGCTAATGGTGTTAACCCTCCATACAGCCTGCATTTTTGCATAAAGTCATGATACATGTGTTTGCCATTAAAGGGACACTGAACACATTTCCTGCACCTCCCTCTAATCATGGGTGCTGCCATTATGATATCTAGGTTACACTGCAGGTATCTAAATGGAGATTTGCTGCACATGTGCAAACACATCAGCACTGGAATTTAGTGCAAGCTACATTTCAACATGGCGACCATGACAAGATGGAGACTGGGAAAAACCTCAAAACTATGCTTATAAAATGTATTTAGTTTTTTATGTCTCTTTAATCCTTACTATTCCTGATGAAAACAAGCGAGTAGTTTTGTATTGAAGACTCATATATGTTATGGCTTCAAATATCACCTCTATGCTGATGACACCCAAATCTACGTCTCCACCCCTGCTCTCTCTCCCTCTGTTCTTTCTCATGTCAGCGACTGCTTATCTGCTATTTCTTCCTGGATGGCCTCTCACCACCTAAAGATTAACATGTCCAAGACTGAGCTCTTTCTTATCCCCCCTCAAGTTCTACGCCGACTTCTGACTTCTCTATCCCTGTTGATGGCATCACCATTTCCCCATTGCCCCAAGTCCGCTGCCTCAGAGTCACACTTGACTCAAATCTATCCTTCGTCCCCCATATCCAATCGCTTTCTACATCCTGCCGCAACCATCTACGCAATATTTCCAAAATTCGCCCTTTTATGAGCGCTGACACCACAAAGCAAATAATCTACTCCCTTGTTATCTCCCGACTTGACTATTGCAATAATCTACTCACTGGCCTTCCTCTTTCCCGCCTCTCCCCCCTTCAATCCATCCTAAATGCCTCTGCCAGGCAGATATACCTTTCCCATCGATCTGCATCTGCTGCACCTCTCTGCGAGTCCCTTCATTGTCTCCCCATTCACAGCAGAATTAAATTCAAAATTCTCACCCTTACATACAAAGCTCTCACCAACGCCGCTCCCCTCTACCTATCCTCTCTAATACACAAGTATACTCCAGCCCGTCCACTAAGATCCAACAATGACCTGCTCCTTGCATCCGCGACTATCACCTCTTCTCATGCTAGACTGCAGGACTTCTGTTGTGCAGCACCTACCGTCTGGAACACTCTTCCTCGTGCTGTCAGGCTTTGCCCTAATCTGTCTTCCTTTAAATGCTCCCTGAAGACTATTCTGTTCAGGGAAGCCTACCACCCAACTCCATAATAAATTAACTTCACTTACCTAACATGTCCCTCATCTAACTCTGTATTAACATCTTTCCCAATCTTGCAGTCCTCACCTCCTGTTTCTCAACCTCCTACCCTTCTAGATTGTAAATTCCCATGGGAATAGGGGCCTCTATCCCTCCTGTATGTGTTTGTAGATTTTGTCTTTTACAAGTCTTGTATTGTTTTATTTAAGTGAATTGTATCCATGGACAGCGCTGCGGAATATGTTGGCGCTTCATAAATAAAGTATAATAATAAAATAATAATAATAATATGGTTATTTTAGGGTTTATTTTGTATGTTGGTGTAAAATATTTTTCTTTTGATATATAAATCTATTTTCCAGAGGGATATGATTAAGCAAACAATGTCCAAAATAGTCATATTACTTTTCAGAATACGACTTTTTAGAGATAGATATTTTATTAATACTCACCATGTGCATGAAGCACACAGTGTGTTACAAGCTGAGAGAGAATTATTACCTTCAATTTCTCAATTGCTGATTTTTATGCTGGAGTTAAAAAAAAAAAACTCCTACACAGTTGTTTCCTATTCACTTTATAGCAATTTCAATAAACACTTTTTTGGCATTCAGGGTAGGCTTTTTTTTCTGCCATGTCAGACAGTGAAAACAAGCAGTATATTTTGAAAGTATAAATTTTGCTAGGGGGAAAAAATCAATATATTGCAAAATGACCTATAAGTCTGAGAACTAGAAAACATTCCAGTTGCAAACATAGCAATCTTCATTAAAATAGATGGTGGTTTTGTTGCTACAACCAGTTGTTAATTTTACAAATGGAATGTGATTGGGCACTAAAATGGCAACAAGCTACTATTACAGTCATCCTGGTACAGGGAAGTGCATTTGCAGTCAAGTAGCTGAAAACATGTAAAAGAATATTTATACAATATTCATATTTAATAAAATGTTTAGCTATCTATTTACTGTAAATATTTCACATTCCAATGTATACAGTATATATATATATATATATATACCTATATAATCATGTATATATATGTATTTATATATTTTACATAAAAACAATTATATATATATATATATATATATATATATAAATATGTATTTATAAATAAATAGAACATATTTTTCTATGTGAAGAACATTGGAATGAGATATATTAATAATTCATGTTGGGTTACCTCATTTGAGAAAACACAATCGGGTTTGCATGCGAGTAAGGGCGTTAGGTTTTTTTTCTACTTTTCATGCTCCATTGAAGTCTATGGGATAATACATTAACAGTCGCAATATTTAAACTTCTGTTTTTTGGGCACGTTGAGTTAGCACTCAAAATCTCACAAAAAGCCTCCTTCTAGCAAAGTTAACATGCAAGCAGGAGCGCAAAATACTGCTCCACTCATAATCTAGCCCATTATTCGCAAGCCTGACAGAGGTACTCAGTTCATAATAAAAAAAAGACTGTTGACTAGCTGCAATGTGTATTTGCCAACCGACAGTCTTCCAAATTACCTATTTCCAGCAACAGAAGATAAAGGAAGGCTGGTAGCTTGCTTTGGTGTCACTAATGTCAAAGGACATCACCTGAAAAGGTCTCAAGTTCCAGCCATTTCACCACAGCAAAAGTCCAAGAAACTTAGACTGACAACTCCAGGCTCAGGATAAACACAATCACTATACGCAATTCCAGCTTGATCAGTTACTGGTGCCAAGTCACCAGCATCTCCAGTTTCCCCCAGTGATGCCAAACACACTCTACCACTTTGTAATGGCTTGAGGAGCAGTGAGAGCCAACAGGAAAATGACACATAGTCATTACCTACACTCTAGGCATTATACAGATGATCACTATGTCTTCCTTCACAATGAAGAGGCCAAATATGCCTGTATGTTACTCAAATACTCATCAAACTAAATCACAGTTAAGATTGACTGTGAATAATAAACTATAATAGTTTTAGTGAAAAATAATATTTATTTTTTCCCATAGATTCAGTTTTTTTTTCTATTTGTCATTGTGCTAATATGTAAAATTGGAATACATGAAGGGATAGATTACAAGTGAAGCGTTAATTACCGATTTCACTGGTGGTAACTGCTCTAGAAGTAAACAATTTGCGCTAGTCAGGTTGCACTGGTATTACTAGTTGGAAGTAAAAAGATATCGCTTCAGCACTAACCCGACGAGTGCAAAAAGCCAAACTTACACTATTGTGAGTGTGATAACCTATTGAACTATAGAAGTCAATGGAGAAAAAAAAGTGGAGTCGTCAAAAGACATCTACTCTAATAACCCCTAAACCATCACATAGACCACCACAAAGTCCCCACTACACTATTAACCCCTAAACTGGCAGACCCCTAACGCAAAGTAAACCACTACATTATTTACCTCTAAACCACTAGCCCCGAAAACAGAGTAACCCTCTACACTATTAACCCCGAAACCACAAGTCCCCAATGCAAAATAATCCACTAACATCTAAGTTAACCCAATATAGACTAACAATAACTTTAACAAAAAAAACTAAATAACTTAAAAAAAATTAAAACTTAGCTGTGAAAGTAAAAAAAATCTCATCTAAAAAGCTTACTTATAGCAAAGTTAAAGATTGAGTGGGAGCGATAAGTAGCGCACCACGTGTAATCTAGCCATAAAAGGGATAGAGCATGCAATTTTAAACAACTTTCTAATTTACTTCAGAGTTTGCACACATATATGGCAGCAGTTTTGCAAGCATTTTATCCAGCACTATTTCCTGACATATAGTGCTCCAGACAAATACATAGATATCTCTTCAACAAAGAATAATATGGGAATGAGGCAAATTTGATAATGGAAGTAAACTGGAAACTTTTTTTTAAATTGTAAGCTCTGACACAAAGAAATCTTGGGGGTTTCATATCCCTTTAAAAATGTTGGTCACATCCTGGGTCTTTCTCAGTGTGTTGGGCTTCTATGCCTTTATCATTATTTAGCTACTGGGTCCCTTTATGCACAGAGTTTTTTTTTAAATTGGAGTCAGGATTGTCGAATACTAAAGTAAAACTTACATACTTATTGGCTGACATGGTCAGTTGACAAGGACGTTGAAGGGTCACTATTGAATAGTATAGCACTGTAAATTTGGAGACTTTCCCATCTGCAAAATAGGAGGGAAAATTTCCAGTGGATATATATATTTTTTTTTTAAATAGAAATATTTGTTCTGGGTTATCTCCATATATGGCTTAAAGAGACATTAAAGGGCGTTCAACACAGATGAAAACATTATCCCATACCTTAGATCAAGCAAAAAAAAGAGCCTGTACCGCATCCTGTTTCAATAACACTAACGTTAGGTGGCTAATCTTGAATGAACATTTAGTTAACAACGGCAGATATGGCCGCCAAACTCCGCCCCCTGTTACGTAGGAGGCTTCTTGTTTTAAACCCATACTCGTTCACAGGAACACTGTTCTATTTATAATGCGCACGCTCGCTATTAGAAATAGAGCAGTGTCTCCGTGAACGCGGCTAAAGAATCTAGCCGAGGATTTGATTCGCATTGGATGAAGAGTTAGAGAAGAAGCCTCCTACGTAACAGGGGGAGGAGTTTGGCGGCCATATCTGCCGTTAACTAAATGTTCAATCAAGATTAGCCACCTAACGTTAGTGTTATTGAAGATAGGATGCAGTGCAGGCTCTTTTTTTTTTGCTTGATCTAAGGTACCTTGTTACTACAATACATTTCTGATGATTTACTATAGAATAACATATCCAACAAGTCTAAACATTTTTTTAAACAAATCAGCATATTGTTTGCTGCATTTTTTACATGAAGGCTTCATTTTAACTTTCATTTATCGTTTAATGTTTACAGTAATAAAGATTGATAATGTAATTAATGACAGAAATATTTTAAGAATAAGAATGTTATCAGAGTTGGCATAATAAAATTAAGATATTTTCAGGATCACAGTATTCCTGAATAATTTTTCCTCATAAAACTATACAGATTTTGTGAAAATGACAAAACAGTTTCCTGTGCATTCGAAAGGCTAAGTGGCTGATTTATTATCAGCCGAATGCTGTCTAATGCTTCAGGCTCACCAGAAACAGCAGTTAAAGGGACATTATACACTTGTTTTTTCTTTGCATAAATGTTTTGTAGATGATCTATTAATACAGCCCATAATTTTTTATTTTTTTTAAAAAATTGATTTTGCTTATTTTTAAATAACATTGGTCTAATTTTCAGACTCCAGCTAACCAAGCCCCAAAGTTTTAAGAGAATACCACGTATACCTACTCCAGCTTGCTTCTGTTTGTGTAAAGGGTCTTTTCATATGTAAAGGAAGGGGGAAAGTGAAGTGTCTGTTATTTCCCACTTGCAGTGGGTGTTCCAGTATCCTTTTAAACAAAGCTAAACTGGAAGCTTCTAAGTAAGTTTTTAAAAGGTTTTATACTGGATTTTTATATCAGTATTTGTGCATATTATTCTTTATAGTAGTGTCTATTACATGCAGTTATATGAAAATTGGTGTATACTGTCCCTTTAAGAAGCAGCGGTCTTAAAGTGTTAGTAAACCTCAAAAAGAATGTTATATAATTCTGCACATAGTGCAGAATTATATAACATTATATTAGCCTTATCGTTCTAAAACCTAATATTCCCTTTGATTTTTTTTAAAAAATGACTGTTTTCCAGACCCGCTCTCTGTGCTCTTCTGAGCGGGTCTGTTTTTATAACACAGTGCATCGGCCAGCTGTCTAAGTCACAGCCCGGCCCGACCGCACCATTATACTCAGTGCAGCTCACTCCTGCTGTCCCTCCTCTGAGGGACATTAATCCTCCCGATCGTATACAATCGGGTTGATTGACACCCCCTGCTAGCAGCCAATTGGCCGCAAATCTGCAGGGGCAGCATTGCACAAGCTGTTCACCAGAACTGCTTGTGCAATGTTAAATGCCGACAGCATATGCCGCCGGCATTCAGGATGTCGGGCGGACATGATCCGCTACAGTGGATCATGTCCATCCAACACTTAATAAATCGGCCCCTAAGCCTTTATATTGAATAGACCTTGCCACATTGTGAGACACTTTTATTAATTGTTTAAGAGCAATATTAATTTAATCAGATTAAATTTATATAGAAAATGCTAAGCTTGCCCATCCTAGGATTTCAGTAAACTCAGGTGATCGCTATAAACACAGCAGAATTTAACATCCTCTCTTACATAGCTTGCATTTCTAGCATGGAGAAGTAATTGCAAAGCCAGAAATTTCATGTATGGAAGTCAAGCTATCTGGCTTTGAAATGTATCAGTAAATCTTCCAGCAATGCCTTGGAGCATAGAAAAAGGGTACATTTTATCTTTTTTTTTTCCTCCTTTTTTTGTTATAAAAAAACAAAATTCTGCAATTACATTTTATGTGCTATATATTACAAGAGGCTTTGAACACAGTGCTAGATTTTCTTTGACATTGCAATTCAGTACAATTGTAAAAGCTTTCTAAGGAGTGAAAAAATGCCAGTAAAAAAGACATTGCGATAAACAGGGTTTTCTGCTCCAATCACTATAAAATTGGCACTGCTAGAATAACTGTTTCTCAGAGCCACAAACAGTAATTGCAGGACAAACGGAATCAATTAAAAGGTTCAAAAAGATACAACTGTATTCGTTGTCGATTCTTATTTTGTTTTTATTCCAAGCTGTTTAAATTCTTTATGGTAACTAATGGTTTAAAAAAATATAAAATTAAAGGGACATAAAACCCCTACATTTTTCTTTTACTATTTAGGTAGAACATGCAAATGCAATTTTAAACAACTTTCCAGTTTATTTCTATTATCAAATTTGTTTAATTCTCTTGGTATAATTTGATGAAATAGTAGCAATGCACTACTGGTTTCTAACTTAACACATGGGTATATATATACAGCCACCAATCAGCAGCTAGAACTTAGATTCTTTGCTGCTCCTGAGCTTACCTAGTTAAACATTTCAGCAAAGGATAACAAGAGAAGGAAGCAAATTAAATAATACAAGTAAATTGGAAAGTTGTTTAAAATTGTATGCTCTGTCTGAATCATAAATGTCTATTTATGACTTTACTGTCCCTTTAATTCAGACTAATAAAATAAATATTATGGCCTAGAAGTGGAGTGCAAAAATATTAACGTAATTGTCCATTACTTTTGCTTGAGCACAATCAAAAGCACATATAGTTATTTTAATCACTTGAGCGATTGTCTAGGGCACTATAACATCTGCATGTTGGATAGCATGGGAGAGCCAAATCCCTAACACAACAGACTTCTATGGGGGCGCACAGTACATTTTATATTGTATATTGCTGGAGCACACATGTTAGCCATCTCCCTTACTTAGCTGGATAACTGTTCAATTGTCTATCCATGGCATAGGAAGGCCAAGATAACAAGACAGAAGACTCCAAATCCAGAATAAGATCAGGTAAACCACAAAAAGCACCTAGAATGTATCAACAACAAACAATTGGCCTGATGGTGACACTTCCAGTCTTGTTCAACTTAGCCTCTGACTTCACAGGGGTTACAGCCATTATCTTTTGTAAATATGAAGAAGACAAAACATACCCATCACTGATATAAAGGAGCTCTGGAAATATAAGACTCTTAACCTAAAATTGTGGTGATGCTGAGAAAAAGTTACCTTTATGGGTAATCTATAGTGGGTTCACATTCTCCACATCAGAGTTCCTCAAGCCCCATGTCAATTTACTTCACCACTGCAATAAATCTATTATTTATCTTGACCCCTGATAAACTCTGGACTGCTGCTCTGGTGAAAGGTTTCTACCACATTAAGTATTAAACTCTGGAGGTTCTGCTCCAAAAATGCAGTACACTGTCCTGTATTTTAGCTCTAAGTGCAACCAGATTGTTCTGTAGCAAAAATCTTCAAATTCTATAAGGGTAGACACCATTTAGGCAATTTTCTGCAATATGAGCTTAAAGGAACATTAAACCCAATTTTTTTTCTTCAATTATTCAGGTAGAGAATACAATTTAAAACCCAATTCCAATTTGCTTGTATTATCTAATTTGCTTCATTATTTAGATATCCTTTGTTGAATAAATAGCAATGCACATGGGTGAGCCAATCACATCAGGCATCTATGTGCAGCCACCAATCAGCAGTTACTGAGCCTATCTAGATATGCTTTTCAGCAAAGGATATCAAGAGAATAAAGCATGCTCTTTCTAAATCATGTAAGAAAAATGTTGGGGTTCATGTTCCTTTAAGCAAAAATTCAATTATTAGTAAAATATTATCAGAAAATAACATTCACCTACTTACAAACAATCTTTGTATTATTATTACATGTAGTGTTTATAAGCCTAACATATTTTATTGTTCTTGGTAAGGTCTGGCATAAACATCTTCAAGTGGGGTAAAGGTATAGTAAAGTCAAAACTAAACTTTCATGATTAAAATTGATTTAATAACCATGTGTTTTGGGGAAATGTAATTATGGGTAATATGAAGAGACCGGAAAGCCTGAAATAGGATATACCGATTGAGAAGAACACAGAAGCAGAATCACAGCTCAACATGGGGGTACCTGAGAACTAACTAGCAAGGGAGCTACCAGTTCACCCAGATTGTGATATATGCACTGTGTATAATGCACTATATTTGTGAGTAGTACTCCTGTTTGTGCGCTGTGTTTGTTAGATACTGCACTTGACTTTGGATATAATGTGCAGTGCCTTCGGAATGTTGGGAAATACAACAGCATGTACTATACCACATGTATGAACAACATTGATGCTGTAGATGGCGCTGTTCAGTTTAGATTGCTGATTGCTTATATCTGTGATCTTGTTCATTCTTTTATACAGGAAGGAAGTTGTTTTTTAATCTCTATTGTGTTTTTCCTCCTCTGTGTGTGCTGACTATAGTTTTACAAGTCCTTTGGTATGTTCCAAATATTGCTGATGCATCTGTACAAGTAAAGCCTAATGCAGTTTTCTTTAAAAGCTTCCAGTGTCTTTTTGATACATACACCAACAGGTTATGGGCCCAGACACTGAAGAAAAAGAAACTACAAGTCAGTAAGTGTTGCATCTATGATCCAAGCAAATTCTGTGTGAGGAAACAAGAGCTGCATCCAAATTACTGAAAGATGGCAAGTGGTTCAGATGTGAAATATGCAATAGCGAAGTTAAATAATACCAACTACCAGCTGTGGAAGTTTAAGCTTGAAATGCTGTTATCCAAAGATGATTTATGGGAGGTGCTGGATACAAACAGACCCACTGATAATCCAGGGGAATGGGACAAGAAAAACAGACAAGCAAAAGCAGTTATAAGCCTGTTATTGGAGGATGATCAACTCATTCACATAAGAAAAGAAAACACAGCTAAAGGTATGTGGACTGCACTACAAAAACTGCATGAGCGTTCAAACTTAAATAGTAAACTATATTTGCTGCGCAAACTATATAAGATGAGGCTGGAAAAAGGCCAGGAAATGTGTGAACATGTGAATGCTATGCTAGAGATTGTGGAACAGCAATGTGCAATTGGAGAAGAAATTAAAGACAATCATATAGTAGCATTGTTACTATGCAGCCTTCCAGAGTCATATAGTGCCCTTATCAATGCTCTAGAAACCAGACCTGAACAAGAACTAACACTAGAATATGCTAAGGGAAAACTAATTGATGAATATAATAGAAGAAAGGAAAACATGCATAGTGAAGAAAATGAGAGATCAGAGGTAGCTCTGAAGGCGCAAGAAGGCACAAAACAAAACAGAGAAACCAGAGTGTGTTTTCGCTGCAAAAAGGTCGGTCACCTGAAAAAGAACTGCTCAATCTGGAAAGCTGAGCAGCGAAAGTTAGAACCACCTACAAGAGAGAGAGCTAAGGCAGCCACAAAGCAAACTGCAGCTGCATCACGGAGCGGCAGCTTTAAAGTGACTCAGAATAGTACACCACACGGATGGTGCATTGACTCAGGGGCAACTAGTCACATGACAAGTGACGAGACATTCTTCACAGAAATTGATTTCAATACTAAAGATAAAGTCTTCCTAGCAAATGGGAAAAGTATTACAGCTGAAGGTAATGGTCAAGGGTTCCTGACTTGCATCACACCATCAGGAGGTAAGCAAAGCATTCTAGTAAAGAATGTTCTGTACGTCCCAAGTTTAGAAGGAAGCCTCCTATCAGTGAAAACTCTTGCTAACAATGGACTCACAGTTCAGTTCCAAGGCAATGAATGCACAATTCGAAACAGGAAACAAATCCTAGCAAAAGGAAGATTGAACGAACACCTGTACAAACTTATCACTGAAAGGAAGCAAGCCAAAACAGCCATTCATAATCCACACAACAAATGTATCCACCTGTGGCACAGGCGATTAGGGCATTGAAACCCAGAGGCCATAAAGGAACTTGCAAAGGAAGGTTTATCAGAAGACATGATAATTTTGCCTTGTGACATGCTCATGAAGTGCACATGTTGTATCAAAGCAAAGGCCACACGTACCCCACTTCCACAAGCCAGTCAAAGAAAAACCACTCACCCCATGGAACTCATACACAGTGATGTGTGTGGACCAATGAAAAACCCCACACCCGGCGGGAACAGATATTTACTGACTTTCATTGACGATTATTCCAGGTACACAACAACATATCTGATGAAGCACAAAAGTGAGACATCAGAGAAACTTCAAGAATTTATAGCTACATTCAGCAATAAATTTCAACGGAAACCAGGAACAATATGTACCGACAACGGAGGGGAATATATGAGAAAGGAAGTGGAGTCATACATGAAGAAACAAGGCATTATACACCAAACGACTGTACCATACACTCCTGAGCAAAATGGTGTTGCAGAAAGGAAAAATCGCACCCTCATAGAAATGGCTAGATGCATGCTTTCAGACGCCAATTTACCTAACCAGTACTGGGGTGAAGCAATAATGACTGCAACATACTTACAGAACAGGCTACCTTCAAAAACTATTGAGAGCACCCCATATGAAATGTGGAATGGATCAAAACCTAGTATGGGACATATTAGAGTGTTTGGATGTAAAGCATATGCCCATGTTCCAAGTGAGAAACGCTCCAAATTAGAGAACACAGCCATAGAAGGCATTCTTATGGGCTACAGTGAACAAAGTAAAGGCTATAGAATTCTTCATCCAAAGACCAACAAGATCACAATAAGCCACAGTGTTTATTTTGATGAAAGTCAAACATCAGAAAAAATGTCCCTCGAAAGCCATAAAGAGAACCTCTCCGCTGAATCAGCAAGAGATGCTGACCAAAGTGAAGCTGTACAGGAGACAGAGCAAGAAGTGGAGCTCACAATAGAAAAAAACAGCTACTCACAAACCAATAGAACCCACTGAACAACCAGAAATCAGAAAATCAACTCGGGTGACGAAAGGTATTCCACCCCGCAAGCTGTCATACATCGCTAAGACACATGAAACACTCGAACCAACATCCTGGGAAGATATTGAAAAATTGCCAAAAAGGGAAGCCAACCAATGGAGAAAAGCAGCCGAAGAAGAAATAAAATCACTTCAGGAAAACAAAACCTGGACACTCACTGAGCTCCCCCCCGGTCGCAAAGCTATAGGAAGCAAATGGACTTTTAAAGTAAAATACGATGCAGAAGGAAATATCCACAGATACAAGGCAAGATTAGTTGCAAAGGGATATTCACAGAAATTTGGAGAAGATTATGATGAAACTTTTGCTCCAGTTGTAAAACACTCCACCATCAGAGCGCTCCTTAGCATTGCAGCCGGAAAGGGAATGCAAGTGAGGCACCTGGACGTCAAAACTGCTTTCCTATATGGAGACATCAAAGAGGATCTCTACATGGAACAGCCACCTGGATTTGAGAGGGAACCGAACCTTGTATGCAAACTTCAAAAGAGCATCTATGGACTAAAGCAAGCTGCGAGAATGTGGAATGAAAAAGTGAATGAAGTACTCATGAAACAAGGATTCTCAAGAAGCAAAGCAGATCCATGTCTATATTCAAGGCATCAAGAAAACAAATGGATATACATCCTAATTTATGTTGATGACATCATAACTTGTTTTGAACAAGAAGGGGACTGTGACCAAATAGTTCATATATTAAAACAGAACTTTGAGATTAAAGAACTAGGGAACATCACTTATTATTTAGGAATCCAAATAGAAAGGGAAGAGGATGGAAGCTATCTTCTTAACCAAAGTCAGAAAATTACAGAAATATTAGAGCAATTTCACATGCAAGATGCAAAAGAGGTGAAAACACCTATGGAACCAGATTACCTGAAAAACAACGGAATAGAAAACTTGTTACCCAATAACGACAATTACCGCAGGGCAATTGGAAAATTGCTATACATTGCCACCGTGACAAGACCAGACATTGCCGCAGCAATAGGTATACTCTGTAGAAAAGTTGCGACACCATGTCAACGCGACTGGAATGCAGTAAAGAGGGTGATACAGTACCTAAAAGGAACAATTCGGATGAAGCTGCGACTGCCAGCAACATCAAACCCAAAACTAATTGGATATGTTGATGCTGATTGGGCCGGAGATACCACTGACCGCAAATCTACAAGTGGTTACATCTTCCAGTATGGAGAAGGAACAATAAGTTGGTCCAGTCGAAAACAAGCGACTGTTGCACTCTCTTCAACGGAAGCAGAATATATAGCAGCAGCACATGCATGTCAAGAAGCAATTTGGATTTGTCAACTTTTTCAAGACATGGGACTGGATGTGTCTAAACCCATACCAATTCTTGAAGACAACCAAGGGTTTATAAAGTTGACACAATCAGAAAGAGTGAATCCTCGAACCAAGCACATCGATGTAAAATATCATTTACTCAGGGACATGCAAGAACAAGGTATTATTGACATTCAATACTGCCCATCGGAAGAGATGACTGCAGACGCACTCACAAAGCCGTTGCCAAAGGAACGGCATTGTTTTCTTCAAAAGAAACTGAATGTTGTGTAATTATGTACATGCCGTTGAGAAGGGGTGTTGGGAAATACAACAGCATGTACTATACCACATGTATGAACAACATTGATGCTGTAGATGGCGCTGTTCAGTTTAGATTGCTGATTGCTTATATCTGTGATCTTGTTCATTCTTTTATACAGGAAGGAAGTTGTTTTTTAATCTCTATTGTGTTTTTCCTCCTCTGTGTGTGCTGACTATAGTTTTACAAGTCCTTTGGTATGTTCCAAATATTGCTGATGCATCTGTACAAGTAAAGCCTAATGCAGTTTTCTTTAAAAGCTTCCAGTGTCTTTTTGATACATACACCAACACGGAACACCTTCTAGGATTTATGCTATAGTTATTTCTTCAAAACACAAGCCTACTCATTAATGTAGGACCACAGTATGCTCTCATGGAAAGGTGCTAAGAGGTAAATTTCATATTAGAAGTAAACTGGAAACCTTTTTAATGATGTATGCTTTATCATGAGTTCTGAAAGGTTCATTCTGATAGTTCAAAATCATAAAAAAAGCGTTTAAATCTATTACAAGCTGATGAAACCTTGCAACCATACATAAGAAACTGTAAATTTGTATCGAGGAAATCAAAAACATTGGCGCAAGTTCTGTCTCCAAGTTTGGTTAAATTTGACACTTCACAGTCTCATAATGCAACCACATGGATAAATAAACAAGGAACCTTCAAATGTGGTACTAGAACTTGCCTAGCTTGCCCTGATATCTTACAGGAAGATCATTTTTTTATGTCAAGTCAATAAGAAAATGTATTCAATTGATTTTTATGCCAACTGTGGCTTTAAATATGTAATATATTTACTTACATGCAACCTCTGTTTTTTTCAATATGTAGGGAAAACCACGCGTACAGTAAGGACACGCTTTAATGAACATGTTAGGGATGTAAAAAACTTTAGTAAAGATTCCACAGTGGCAGATCATTTTAATAATTTGCATTTAACTAATAAAGCGAACCTCTCATTACAAATCATAGATATTGCAAAAACACCACTAAGAGGTGGCAATAGAGATAAAATACTGGAAAAGAAAGAACTCTATTGGATTCTAAAATTATGCACACGCTCTCCACTAGGCATGGATAGAGAATGTGATAAACATTTTTATAGATAACTAATATTAATATTATTGACAGGTATTAATAATAGAGTTGGTAATTTTTAATGGCCTCTTTCTTCAACAGGCATATCACGTACAATTGGTTGTGGTTTGAACACTTCTTATTATACTTAATTTCTTATTTTCTGTAGGAACTGAGGTATATCCTATGCAGTAATTGTCATGTTAATATTGTAATAATGTACACCCTAGTTCATATCTATTTGTTTAGCAGAATACTTTTGAAAGAAAATATTATTTCTAAAAAAAAAACAACATAGTAGAAAGCTAATTACAAACATGTGCTCATTGTTTTTGCTATTCATGTCAATATGTTTCTATTTTTGGTATTATTACTTTATTGTTTCTTATACAGAAATAATAGGATTATACACTAGGTTAATATTGACTAAGTATATTTTTTAGATCACAGCAATATTTCAGTGTCACATAGGATATTGCTTTTACTCTTATTTCATTCCTTTTAGGGCATGAAGTGGTTAAATTTGGCTGCTTCTACACCCTATAAAGGTTCAGAGTACAGACACAAACTATAGTCTATGAGTAAGCGCCCACAGAGGCGCGAATCATGTTAGACTGTCTGTTTCCTCTACTGCCTTGTCTGCATGTATTTTATATCTAATAATAATAAAGTACTTTACTGTTTTTTAAGCTATTGCGGTCTGGAGTTGTGCCTGCCTATTTTCTCCTTTTTAATAAATAGACCCCTATGTATTAAGTCAATTCCAGTCAGAATTATGCAAAGTGTTTCAAATAGTTTTTTAGGTGGCATTCATGTTCAGAGCCATTCTATTATACAACTATTACAAACTCAATTATTGCCCTAGATACCATTAAGCCCATTTATTAAACTAATATCTTATGGGGGAAAAAAAACTTGCCCCAATATCACAAAAACTCACTTTAACATTGCAATATGATTGTATGCAAAATTTTGATATAAAAAGTATTTTGTCTTTCTGTCTGTCTATCTATTGCGGAGATTACAAGTCGTGTGCTGACTGCATCGCACGTGTGATATGTTTTTTTCTTTAGACTCCCTCAAGCCTGTTCAGCCTCGCTAGTCTCACCAGTGCTTATGTTATTAAATAGTATTTAATTACATAAGGACTGGTGAGGCTAGAGAGGCTGAAGACGCTCGAGGGGGCCTAAAGAAAAAAACATATCACACGTGCGATGCAGTCAGCACGCGACTTGTAATCTAGCCATATGTGTGTAAGGCTGACAAATAAGATATGATGCAATACAAACATATTGTGCAATCTACTATGACTGTTGAATATGTTGGCCAAATCTAGGGAAAAATTGTCTTATGCTGAAAAAAAAAAATACAATGTATTTTTTTCCTTGTGATATTCAATGATTAATACATTAATTTAGTAGATTATTAAATTGTAATTAGGGATGGGCAAATGTTTCTAAAAATTCAAAATTTAAAACTAATTTTGATACATTTGTTCGTTTGAATCAAATTTCTAATGTTTACATAACATTCTATTTTCAAATTTTCATTTTGAATTTTTCAATAAAATTCGAAAATATTCGTTCGAATAATAGAATGCTAGCTATGTATTCAATCAATTTTGAAATGTAATATTCAAATTTGAATGTGACATTCAAATTTGAATGTAACATTTAAATTCAAAATATTTTTCGTAGTCTACAACTGCGTTTAATAAATGTCACATTCAAATTTGAAATAGTATTTCTAGTCTAATACTGTGTTTTTTAAATGTAATATTCAAATTTGAATGTGACATTCGAATTCTAATGTGACATTCAAATTCAAAATAGTATTTCTAGTCTACAACTGTGTTTAATAAATGTAATATTCGAATTCGAAAATGTCACATTCAAATTCAAAATAGTATTTATACTCTACAACTGTGTTTTATAAATGTAATATTTGAATTCGAAAATGTCACATTTGAATTCGAAATAGTATTTATAGTCTACAAATGTGTTGTATAAATTAAATATTCAAATTTGAATGTTACATTCAAATTTGAATGTGGCATTTGAATTTGAAATAGTATTTCTAGTTTACTATTGTGTTTTATTAATGTAATATTCAAATTTGAATGTCACATTCGAATTCGAAAGTGACATTTAAAGACTGTAAATAACATTCAATAATATATTTTTTTAGAATATTCATTCTTATCAACATTCTATTATGTAAATCAAATTTCTACAATAACATTCGTTCTAACATTCGAATTTGAATGTAAACACTTTTGCCCATCCCTAATATATACTTAAAAATGTAGTATCTAGAATGGAATACAGCATTTTCACATAGTTCAAAAGTTAAATCTTCTTCATTTTTATAGATAAAATCTCCTGCCCATAGGCTATCATTATTTTTTATGTTGCTTTCTTGTTCTCATTATGGGTTTGCAACATTAAAAAACAGGTTTTAAAGTTTTGTTGTTATGATGAGCTTAGTGTACATGTTGTTTTGTGTTTACTTAATGTAATTGCACTATAAATTTACTTTATCATGCACCACAGAAGTAAAGTTCTGCAAGAACTCCTAGTTTTAACCTTTTGTTGGATCCTTTAGTGTTTAGTGTAATGAAATTTAAAGTGATGGTAAATCCTAGTGTTTGTGAAACACTAGGATTTACCATTGGAACAAATAAAGGGGACTTTCAGTCATGAAGTGTAAAATACTTCATGCTGAAAGTTCCTTTATTTGTTTGAAGCATTCGCCGCACTGAGCTGCTTACGCAGCCCACGGAAAAATGCTATTTTGACGTTTCCACCTCTTAGCCAATAGCCGTGGAAATTCACCTCTCAGCAAAATCGCGTTCTGCTGTGGGCTGCCTGAGCAGCTCAGTGTGGCAAACTCTTCCAATGGTAAATCCTAGCGTTTCACAAATGCTAGGATTTACAATAAATTCAATCCATAAGGCAAAATGTATCAGTACAATCTCTTGTAAATGCTTAGGACCCTTCTAAACTTAATAATCAAGGCAATTATAAATATACAAATTGTATAGTTTTACCAATTATGGAAATTTTGTTATCTTGCAGGATCTCTGAGCAAGACCAAGTGCAAGAACACACATCATACGGGCACGTGCTAAGTATGTCAATTGCAAAGTTTAAGCTTAATGAATTTGAGCATTTTAAAAATACTTCAAATAAAAAATACCCTTATGTACGTACTTAGGGCTCGCTCCCATTGAGCTGTAATTAGTTTTGCTCAAGGTCGCAGACTTATAAATATGCTGTCTGAAGCAATTTTGTGTATTGACTGCTTTTGGTGGCGTTATACCACAAAATATTTTTGTGTCCCATAGAAAGTATTAAGCGATAACTTATACTAGGCTGAAAGCACAAACCATTAATACACTGTCGGAGGCTGTCGATACATTGAGAAAATTTAAACCCAGCTCAACTAGGTGCAAAAGAGGAAAAAAGAGCTTTTTGAGACCTGGTTCCCATTGAAATTTTAAATCTTGCAAAAAATGCATTTTACGGGGGGGGGGCGGAGCCAACTGCCCAGGCGAGTAGTCGCATCTACCCAGTCCTCCAGCAATAATCAAGCAGTTAAGTGATTAAAATGCCACTTTATCTTTATTAAAATACATCTACATGGTGGGTGGACGTTAGAGGACCCAGTGGAGCCTTCGATTGTTTTTACATGGCCCAAATCTTTCCGGAGATAATCATCGCTTGCTGAGACCCACATGGCACTCCCAGATATGTGACTGCACAGTACCCATGGAAAATCAGTAAGCTCTATATTTTACAAACTAACTGCTTACATTCCTACAGTGAAGGGAGCGTATTTTACCTAATCAGCCTAACTCACATTACACCTATAATGGAGATTACACATCTTTTGCTGCAACTGGCTAATAAAATGGACACGCACTTTTGCTCTCTTGTTTGCACACTAAAAGATATGCGTAGCGGTGCCGCTGAAGAGGAAACAGTTGGTTCTTTACCCTTCAGTATTCCTAATCTACTCGCATGGAAGGTACAAGCTGGACTCCCTGCCGCTGTCTTTGAGGAGCAGGCTAAGCAGTGCAGTCAGCAAGGCAGTGAGTTGTCCTCAAACATGGCGCCGACATGTTCCGAAACCCCTGAGCTGATAGGAGTGCATACTGTTCACATGGTAAACTCTGGGGATCTGACTCTGGATTCCCTAAAGTTGAGACCGACAGCCGTGAGACATCAAGATCAGGCTAGCTCTGGATTGCGTCTTTTAGCCACCGTACCAGTAAATATAGCTCACAGCCCATACTGTCTGGATCTACTGAAGTACAGAAATCTGTATGGAAACACCTGTCTATTTGCACAACATGAGGTCACCACACCGTTGCTAAAAATCAACCGCAATCCTACGCTGAGGTATATTTGTATTGCCCTAACACTGCAGCTTATTCCCTGGGTGATCTTGCTACCTGTGGATACGGAGCCTGGCCAGACAGAACCCTATAAGGATTCTCTGCAATGGACACTCATGGGCATAGGTTAGCCCTGTTAAGAGAACCCTCACACGTGGAAAGACTTTTCAGTGCTACCGGGTGTTTCTAGGTGTGCTTTCCCAGGGTTAATGAACTGCTTCTTATTGTAGCGCTTATAATAACTTTTAACTAGTAGACACTATGATCACAGAAAATAGTGGAGATGTTTCTTCTGATGATATCCTACTATGCTGGTATAGGTTGGAAAGCTTGTACCTGAATGTTTAATCCTTACTATTCGTGTTGAGCTTGTGAGAGTTCAAAAATCTTTATTTCTGCATAGAAACTACAAGCCTAGTCTGCAAACTATATTTTAGGACGTTTCAACATTAACATAGAGTACAGTGTTATCGGCTTATCCCTCATGTTGAGAAAGACTTTACAGCTCTATGAAGCTCTTCTGTTTAGACTCCCACGGGATCTGTCTAGATCTGCTGCAGCTCACCAATAATATAGAGTTCTATTGTTGGCACCCCCATATAATAGCCACAGTTCACCGCTTAGAAGTGAATGTTAAGATGTATTTATGTTTATCTGTCTCACCTTAAATGTTGATTTATTTGTCTTATGTGTCATAAGCTGAAGCGGATTTGAAGCACCTCTTAGATTAGGTGCATTTTTATGTTTCCTCTGGACAGTAGGGGTTGATGATTGTGCCTTTTGTATGTGTGTTTGTCTTATGGGTGGTTATGATGTGTGTCAAATGAGCCGGATCATATTTCCACAGCATGCTTAATGTTTTTTCATGGCTTTTATGCTATTCTTTTGTAGGCCATACATACATGAGTTATCCTAGATCACCTCAAATTTATAACTAAGATAGATGCTCTTTTTAACCTGAGATGTAAGTTACTATTGTTATATATGAGGTCCATTTTTGTTCACACAGGCTATACCAACCTGCATCTAAATACAAAGTACCTTCAAATACATAGTAACATCTCATAAGAGCCCATAATCTAGCCCTCAGAATACTTACACTTAATACACTAGCTACCAGGGTCAGTATATCCTTCACCCTTATCATAGGTCTGAGGACACCCGCTGTAGACCCACTTAAAATTCTGAGAATAGGAGATTGTTTTTTAAGCAGGGCCACCATAAGTATTTATATTATCACTTAATGGTACACGTTGACATCTCTCCTTTTACACCACTCAGTTACGGACACCTAGTACCCCACAACATTTTTATGTGGATTTAATTTCTTCCACTTATCTCATCCCCAGTCCCTGTACGTTCAGACGGAACATCTGCTAGGTCTAGATCTCTATAATCACAGAGCTCAACTAACTTGAGGTCCCTTACGCACACCATATATGGTAGATTGGTATCGCTACAATTTTCAGGTTCACTAGCTTAAAGTTGACTCCTCTGGTCTCAGCAAAGTTATTATGATATTTAGAGTTAAACTAGATTCTAGTATGTATTTACTTATTTCGCCCTATTGGCAACCATAGCTCAAATATCTGTTATTTTCCCAAGGTAGCCTTATTCTCAGATTAGTTAGTTATAAATTCATACCCTGTTACTATTTACTATATATACCTTAATGGCTACCCCACAGGTGGCGTAGACATTCCCCGACCTAGACCCAACATAGAATATCACTTGTCATATTCCCCCATCTAACTGTGTTCCAGTAATTCACTACCTCTCCTTTATTCTCTCTCCCTTAGATGGAACACATCTACAACAGTGGCCCAACAACCTCCTCCCCCCCCACTCTCTTTCTTTCTCTTTTCATTGTATTCTCTAAAAGCAGCTTTTGTCTGCTGATTTTCCCCATCTTTCTATCCCCTCACTAGGTCCAAAAGTGACCACTTAAAATGCTAAGTTCCTCCCTAAATGTACATAAGCTATGTAAGGTTCAAGAGTAACCTTCCTTATCAACTGAGGAATCCACTATAGAATATAATATAAATATAAAAATGAGGTTCAAGATGTTTACTCGTACAGACCCACTATAACACTGTTGCTTTATCCTGAATGTATCTGTTTGTCATATAATATGTTATTTTTATTTTGTGGTATTTCATATTGGTTGTACTATTCGCATAACCTCAATAAAAAATTTAAAATTAAAAAAAAAAAAATGCATTTTACTTTACTATTAAACATACTAAAAATATATATATATATTATATGGATTATTTAGAATATTTTACTGTATTTTTAATAATTTATAATCATTTTCTAAAAATATTTTATATGTAATATTTTAATAATCTGACTTAAGAATACTAAGATTTTATTGGAGCTAACCCGACTGCGTTAAGATCTAAATTAAGAAATGTGATGTGCAAACTGCATATTTGACATTCCTATGTTCTTCACATAGAAAAGAATGTACTTTTTATTATTAAATTTAAATATATATATATATGATAATGTTCATGTAAAATACCTATCTATATCTATAGAAATAGATATGCAGGTATAGGTATATATATATTTAAGAATAAAAAGGACATTATCTTGTAATTGAAGAATATTGGAATGTTAAATATGTACAGTAAATATACAGTAAAACACATAAATACATATGTACACACATATAAACACACACACATATATGTATATATATACACATACATATATATATATATACATATGTAGACATATATATGTGTGTATCTCTATACATACATATCTTATTTTTCTAATACATGAGACCACATATCATGGAGCCCTTATAACTTTTTAATGCAATATTTTAAAATAATTTTTATTAGATAGTGTTATTATGAGTGTAACACTTTTTTTCGAGCATAACAGTTAACCAGAGCTCTGGAGTCATGCTCTATCGACGTGAAATAAATTCAATTGCACTCGAGCTAATGCGTTTACTTTCAACTTGTAATACACATACTACTTCTGATGCATGCAAACACCCATGACAAATGCCACATTACTTGAGTGCAACAGTTAGCGCACCACTCATAATCTAGCCCTATGTCTCATATAAATAATAGTTTTAAAGAATATATTTTACATTATTATTATGTCTCCCCAAGCAGAGTATACGTTTGCAATATTTTGGTATTTTAGAAAAATATAATGAGTGACAAATATCAAATAATAACTTCACAAATTTGGAAGTCTCATCTTTAACATGGTGTTAGTTAAATGTTCTCAAACGTATCCTCACGTAGTCTTATATGGGATAATATTGTTGAAATAAGGACACATACATTTTTTTACAATGTACACATGCATATTGACATCTTGTGAAAAAAATAAGCGGATATTGTAAAGCAAATAAACAGCTTTTCAAAATACCTTAAAAACTAATAAAAATGTTGGTATTCATCAGGAAAAATGTATTTATACATTTGGCATAGGTGTCAGATGGAAGTCACACGTAAGTGTTTTTGCATAAAGTAAAATTTAAAAATAAATAAATAAAAGAATAAAAAAATAGTCAATTATAAAAGGACAAAAAAATGACTGCCTGTGGCGGGAATAGGATTTTGGAGAAGAGGTAACTGGTGGAGAAGTGTGGTGTCCTGTGCGATGCCCAACAGGTTCTGGGTCCTGCATGGATATTTTTGAGGAAGTGACTAAGGAGGGCGTTTGTGGCCTGTCCACATATCTTTCCGCTGTCTCTGTTAGACAGACATGTCCATCTGGCTCTGTTGTCTTCTGAATGCCTGCTGTTGCTGGAGCCTGGTCAGGAGCATCCCACATGAATGGATTGGATCAGCCAATCGGATTGAACTTGATTCTGATTGGCTGATTCCATCAGCCAATCAGAATATCCCTACCTTAATTCCGATTGGCTGATAGAATCCTATCAGCCAATCGGAATTCGAGGGACGCCATCTTGGATGACGTCATTTAAAGGAACCGTCATTCGTCGTTCAGTCGTCGGCCAGGATGGATGTTCCGCGTCGGAGGTCTTCAGGATCCTGCCGCTCCGCTCCGGATGGATGACCATAGAAGATCCCGCTTGGATAAAGACTTCAATCGGATGGAAGACCTCCTCTGCCCCGCTTGGATGAAGACTTCAGCCGGATCATGGACCTCTTCAGCTCCCGCTTGGATGATGACTTCAGCCGGATCATGGACCTCTTCAGCCCCCCGCTTGGGCTTGGATCAGGACATCGGAGGAGCTCTTCTGGACCGATCGGTGAACCTGGCAGGGTGAAGACAAGGTAGGAAGATCTTCAGGGGCTTAGTGTTAGGTTTATTTAAGGGGGGTTTGGGTTAGATTAGGGGTATGTGGGTGGTGGGTTGTAATGTTGGGGGGGGTATTGAATGTTTTTTTTTACAGGCAAAAAAGCTGAACTTCTTGGGGCATGCCCCGCAAAGGGCCCTGTTCAGGGCTGGTAAGGTAAAAGAGCTTTGAACTTTAGTAATTTAGAATAGGGTAGGGCATTTTTTTATTTTGGGGGGCTTTGTTATTTTATTAGGGGGCTTAGAGTAGGTGTAATTAGTTTAAAATTGTTGTAATATTTTTCTTATGTTTGTAAATATTTTTTTATTTTTTGTAACTTAGTTCTTTTTTATTTTTTGTACTTTAGCAAGTTTATTTCATTGTAGTTATTTCTAGGTATTGTATTTAATTTATTTATTGATAGTGTCGCGTTAGGTTTAATTGTAGATAATTATAGGTAATTTATTTAATTAATTTATTGATAGTGTAGTGGTAGGTTTAATTGTAACTTAGGTTAGGATTTATTTTACAGGTAAATTTGTAATTATTTTAACTATTTTAGCTATTAAATAGTTCTTAACTATTAAATAGCTATTGTACCTGGTTAAAATAAATACAAAGTTACCTGTAAAATAAATATTAATCCTAAAATAGCTACAATGTAATTATAATTTATATTGTAGCTATATTAGGATTTATTTTACAGGTAAGTATTTAGCTTTAAATAGGAATAATTTATTTAATAAGAGTTAATTAATTTCGTTAGATTAAAATTATATTTAATTTAGGGGGGTGTGGTGTTAGGGTTAGACTTAGCTTTAGGGGTTAATACATTTATTAGAATAGCGGTGAGCTCCGGTCGGCAGATTAGGGGTTAATAATTGAAGTTAGGTGTCGGCGATGTTAGGGAGGGCAGATTAGGGGTTAATACTATTTATTATAGGGTTAGTGAGGCAGATTAGGGGTTAATAACTTTATTATAGTAGCGGTGCGGTCCGCTCGGCAGATTAGGGGTTAATAAGTGTAGGCAGGTGGAGGCGACGTTGAGGGGGGCAGATTAGGGGTTAATATATATAATATAGGGGTCGGCGGTGTTAGGGGCAGCAGATTAGGGGTACATAAGTATAACGTAGGTGGCGGCGCTTTGCGGTCGGCAGATTAGGGGTTAATTATTGTAGGTAGCTGGCTGCGACGTTGTGGGGGGCAGGTTAGGGGTTAATAAATATAATATAGGGGTCGGCGGTGTTAGGGGCAGCAGATTAGGGGTACATAAGTATAACGTAGGTGGCGGTCGGCAGATTAGGGGTTAAAAAAATTTAATCGAGTGGCGGCGATGTGGGGGGACCTCGGTTTAGGGGTACATAGGTAGTTTATGGGTGTTAGTGTACTTTAGAGTACAGTAGTTAAGAGCTTTATGAACCGGCGTTAGCCCAGAAAGCTCTTAACTACTGACTTTTTTCCTGCGGCTGGAGTTTTGTCGTTAGAGTTCTAACGCTCACTTCAGACACGACTCTAAATACCGGAGTTAGAAAAATCCCATTGAAAAGATAGGATACGCAATTGACGTAAGGGGATCTGCGGTATGGAAAAGTCGCGGCTGAAAAGTGAGCGTTAGACCCTATTTTGAGCGACTCCAAATACCGGAGGTAGCCTAAAACCAGCGTTAGGAGCCTCTAACGCTGGTTTTCACGGCTAACGCCAAACTCCAAATCTAGGCCTTAGGGTTTATTTTATTGGTAAGTATTTCGTTTTAAATAGGAATAATTTAGTTAATAATATTAATTTTATTTAGATTTATTTAAATTATATTTAAGTTAGGGGGGTTTTAGGGTTAGACTTAGGTTTAGGGGTTAATACATTTAATATAGTGGTGGTGACGTTGGGGCGGCAGATTAGGGGTTAATAAAATGTAACTACTGTTTGCGAGGTGGGAGTGCGGCGGTTTAGGGGTTAATATATTTATTATAGTAGCGGTGATGTCCGGTTCGGCAGATTAGGGGTTAAAAAATTTATTTTAGTGTTTGCGATGTGGGGGGGCCTCGGTTTAGGGGTTAATAGGTAGTTTATGGGTGTTAGTGTACTTTTTAGCACTTTAGTTAAGAGTTTTATACTATGGCATTAGCCCATAAAACTCTTAACTACTGACTTTCAAATGCGTTAGGGATCTTGGAGGTAGAGGGTCTACCGCTCACTATTAGGAAGACTCATAATACCAGCGTTAGGAAAATCCCATTGAAAAAATAGGATACGCAATTGACGTAAGTGGATTAGCTGTATTTTTGAGTCGTGCCAAAAAAGTGAGCGGTACACCTGTACCTGCAAGGCTTGTTAAAAAGCAGCGTTGGGACCTCTCAACGCTGCTTTTTAACCCTAACGCAAGACTCGTAATCTAGGCGTTTGTGTTTGTAACATTTGTATAAGCGTACATACAATATTAAACATGATGCAAATAGATTGTAAAAATAAAGATCGATATTTTTAAATGCAAAATGTATCTCTATATAGTGCACCAAATTTGTAGTAATAATATTGTTCGATTTTTGAAGGGTATACATATTTAATAGTTTGCAATTGAATTTTATTAGGTGATATGCTTTATTCTCTTGCAGCATCGAACAAAGGATATCTGTGTTTTCCAACTCCCATTGAGTTCTATGGCATCCGCGACCTCAAGGGTGGCGGATTGAAAACTAGGTATGCTGCGTCGGAAAAGACGCGAGCGTAAATGTTGAATTTTGATAACTTTTTAAAAGCTACAAATAGTGTCGAATAGGAGGGCGAATGAACATAATTCCGCTAGAATTCAATGGGTTTTCAACTCGCATCGATCTGCGTCGGATTGAGACCGCCGGATCGTATGTTACATCACAAAATTCAACTTCTTTCAATCTTGAGGCTTTGATAACTAAGTCGGATCAATCTCGCGACAATTAAAATGCGGAATTCAAGCGTATTTTTGGTTGACGCTTTGATAAATATCCCCCCAAGTGACTGTGCTAACTTTTTCTACCTATAGACTTTAACGGAGAGTGCAAACTGAAAAAAACCTAACACCTCTCGCACACTAACCCAACATTGGGCAAGATTACAAGTGGAACTGTATTTAGTGCTCCCGCTCACACGCTATCTCCAAGAGAAGTAAGTTTTATGTGTGTATCCGGTTGCGTTCATATTACAAGTTGAAAGTAAAACATTTTTGCTTGCATGGCTACTTGATGCGCGTATTAAGAAGAAGTTAGAATATTACAGAAGGGTTAACGTATTCCCCCATAGAAGTCAATAGAGCAAAAAAGTGAAATAAAAGCACCTACTTGCGCATAGACCCAATCACATATTCTCAATGACGCTAACTTAACATGAAAATATTAATAGTTCCTATTTAAATGTTCTTCACATAGCAGAATATGTTCTGTTTATTCATAAATACACATTTCTACATATATATAATGTTTTTGGTACAATATATATCTATACCTATATATTGATGACTACATATAGGTATAAATACATATGCACACACATATAAACAAATATTTACACTGTACTGTGTAAAAGTCTTGGCCACCATTAGATTTTTTTGTTTTAGCAATGGTATAATGACCATATATTAAATAAATGTGATATAATGTGATAGAAAAAAAAAATGATATATAGTGCCACAAATATATATTAAACCATAAAATGTGTAAAGTTCATATACGGATATATGGATTCTTCCTGAAACTCTTCAATCTTCTACTTGATCTCGTTTGATCCTCATAAAAAAGAGAAAATATGCCACATAGCGTAATTCTGTAACTTTGTTGCAGTGCAAACTGTGTATGTACAAATGATTACTCACATGGGATGGAGCTATAGCCAAGCTCAGGTAAAAGCGCACACCCACTTTTATACTGTTGGGCAAACAGATTCTTATACCGGATATTCAGATAAAAAGATTTATTAAAATACAATTATAAAATAGCGTCACAAGAACTGCTGGAAACACCTTATACAAGAAGTTTTTTGGCAATACAATGTAGTAATTGCTCAAAGCGAGCTAAACAAGATACCAGAGACCGTGGTAAGGAGTGTAGAAACTGAACCACACAACCTCCCCCAGAAAGTCCAGTAATTGTTGCTCTCCTTATAGGTGTGCAGATACTTGGCAGGACGCCAGGGAACGGTAGATCCGACGTACGTTTCGCTAAAAGCTTTATCAAGGAATGGTGTGCGCATGTCCAAAGACCTAATTTAAAACCTTCAGATTCATTGAACCGGAAATCCGGTATACGGTCCTCCATTTTGAAAGTGGGCATATAGTTCAATTTGAGGTCACAATAGAATTGTCTTTAAGTACAAATATTTCAAGTAGAGATTTTGACCAATATATGCATAAACATCAGTTAAGGGCAAACATGTTTAACAAAAGGTACTACCACCAAAGAATATTAAAAATTGACTTCACAAGATAGTATCCTCTAAGGAGTCTACTGTGTCTACTGTATACCATACCGGTAAATAATTTTCACACTTTAAAATAGAGAATATTTGCAACAAATGTATAACACATTGGTAAAAAACATAAAAGAACATATACATCATAGCATTTATTTTTAGTATAATAACATTCTCATTCTTATCTGAAACAGAATTATATATATTTATATTCCCTATTCTAAATAGAATCCAACCTTTTAATAATGGCATTGAAGCCATCTATATATACATAGTTCTCTACATGTACCTAGAACTATTTACTACCAGACATACAAATTTGGAATAAATGAGAGTTTGTGATCTTGAGTCTAATATAGTTTCATATAGTTTTTCTACAATCAACTTATTATTTGTTGCTATTTAATATTGATACATTAGAATTCAGAGATAAAGAGTTACATTTTAATTGATTTTTAAAAAGTTTTTTTAAAGAAATACATTAGAGGATACACTAATTGGGGAACTTATAAAAAATGATGAAGCTCAAAATCCTTATTCAGGCCATTTGGTATAAAACTATCCATAATATGGATCCATTTCATCTCTAGGCAACCTAGTTGATTTTGAATATCGCCTCCTTTCCACCCATATTCTACCTTCCTAATACCTAAAAACTCAAGATCCTCTATTCTTCTATTATGTTTTTTGTCAAAATGTGCCGATAATGTATGTTTTTGAAAACCTTTTTCTATATTGTAAATGTGCTCATTTAATCTTATTTTAAGAAGCCTGGAGGTGCGTCCTATGTAAATTAGATTACACGTGCAGCGTAACATATATATTACATTCTTACTATTACACGTGATATATTGATTAATGTCATAATTCCTTCTTCCATCAGTGGAATAGAATTTATTGCATATGCTCGGTCCCTTTTTCATTCTTTTACAAGCATTACAAAACTGGCACCTCCTAAAACCTTCTTGGGGTAATGGTAACCAGTTTTTGTTTGAGTTGGTACCCTCTGTCTTTTTTATCTTGTGTGAGAGTTGTAATTTTAAGTTTGGAACCTTTTTAAACATTATATTAGGTCTGTCTTCTATGAGTTCTGTTAGGCTTGGGTCTCTAAATAGAATACTCCAATGTTTTTGTATAATCTCTCTAACTTCTTTGCTTTGATTACTGTGTTGTAAAATTAGTCTACTTGCTGAATTGTCCTTATCCATTTTTGGTATACAGTTGCTCTTATGTTTATATTGGAGTAGATTTTTTCTATCCAATTTTGCAACTTCTTCTATTTTTTCTTCTAAAAAAGCGCTGGAATAGTTTTTTTCTATAAACCTTTCTTTTAATATTTTAGATTGAGTTTGAAAAACAGCTTCATCCCTACAGTTACGTCTAAGGCGGACAAATTGTCCCTTTGGTATGTTCTTTAGCCAGTGTCTTTGATGACAGCTATTTAAACTGATATAGTTGTTTACATCAATGCTTTTAAAGAAGTTTTTCGTTTTTAATGTATCATTCTCTATGTATATTTCTAAATCAAGAAACTCTACTTTGGTTCTACTCTGATTCCATGTTAACGCTATATTAAACTTGTTAGATTTTAGATATTCTTTAAATTCATTTAATTGACCCTCTGTTCCTGACAAAATCAGGAACAGATCGTCTATGTAATGACGATAGGACACCAGATATTGAGCCCAATATGTTTTTTACCAATGTGTTATACATTTGTTGTAAATATTCTCTATTTTAAAGTGTGAAAATTATTTACCGGTATGGTATACAGTAGACACAGTAGACTCGTTAGAGGATACTATCTCGTGAAGTCAATTTTTAATATTCTTAGGTGGTAGTACCTTTTGTTAAATATGTTTGCCCTTAACTGATGTTTATGCATATATTGGTCAAAATCTCTACTTGAAATATTTGTACTTAAAGACAATTCTATTGTGACCTCAAATTGAACTATATGCCCACTTTCAAAACGGAGGACCGTATACCGGATTTCCGGGTTCAATGAATCTGAAGGTTTTAAATTAGGTCTTTGGACATGCGCACACCATTCCTTGATAAAGCTTTTAGCAAAACGTACGTCGGATCTACCGTTCCCTGGTGTCCTGCCAAGTATCTGCACACCTATAAGGAGAGCAACAATTACTGGACTTTCTGGGGGAGGTTGTGTGGTTCAGTTTCTACACTCCTTACCACGGTCTCTGGTATCTTGTTTAGCTCGCTTTGAGCAATTACTACATTGTATTGCCAAAAAACTTCTTGTATAAGGTGTTTCCAGCAGTTCTTGTGACGCTATTTTATAATTGTATTTTAATAAATCTTTTTATCTGAATATCCGGTATAAGAATCTGTTTGCCCAACAGTATAAAAGTGGGTGTGCGCTTTTACCTGAGCTTGGCTATAGCTCCATCCCATGTGAGTAATCATTTGTACATACACAGTTTGCACTGCAACAAAGTTACAGAATTACGCTATGTGGCATATTTTCTCTTTTTTATGAGGATCAAACGAGATCAATTAGAAGATTGAAGAGTTTCAGGAAGAATCCATATATCCATATATGAACTTTACACATTTTATGGTTTAATATATATTTGTGGCACTATATATCATTTTATTTTTTTTCTATCACATTATATCACATTTATTTCGCATTTTTCTCTTCTGTGATACTATGGTATTTGTTATCATAATGACCATATATAATTATTTCTCAGTCTCTTTATAAGAATGCAACCAGAAAATACAGGATATTTGTTTGCAGTATTAAAAAACAGAAAAAAAAAAACGAAAGAAAAAACAGCTTCTATGTGCTAAAGTGGCAAGTATTTAGGGTGACCTCCCCTTACACTTGAGCAATAGCAGGAACCTGGCTCTTGTAAACTTAAATGGAATTTAAAGGGACACTAAACCCAAAAAAAAATGTCATGATCCAGATAGAGCATGCAATTTTAGGCAACTTTCTAATTTCTTCCTATTATCAAATTTTCTTCGTTCTCTTGCTATCTTTATTTTCAAAGCAGGAATATGATGCACAAGAGCCGGCCCATTTTTGGTTGAGAACCTGGGTTATGCTTGCTTATTGGAGGGTAAATGAAAACATCAAATAAGCAAGCGCTATCCATGGTGCTGAACCTAAAATTGGCTGGCTGCTAAGATTTACATTCCTGCTTTTAAAATAAAGATAGCAAGAGAACAAAGAAAAATTGATAATAGGAGTAAATTAGAAAGTTGCTTAAAATTTCATGCTCTTTCTGAATCACGAAATAAAACATTTGGGTTCAGTGTCCATTTAACTTTATTTAATGTCATTGCTAACACCTGTATTTGTCCTACTATTTCATGTCAAAATGACTTCTGTGAAAAAGGTTTATTACACCAGGTTTGTGCAAGACATGCTTGAGCATTACATACACACGTGGTATGAGTTTAATTAATTGGAAGCTTGCTAAGAAGACAAACTTTCAATCATATCATTCCATTCAAAATGTCAAAGATCACAGAATTTGACAGATATAAAATCATACTTTTGCATCAGCAAGGCCACTCTCAAAGGGAAATCAGCAAATAAACTGGATACTCAAGATGTTGTATTCAAGCTGTTATAAAGAAATTTAAAGAATCAGGAGAGTTCAAGGACAACAAAAATTATTGAAAGCCCAAGAAAACTTTCAAAATCTGATGAGAAGTTTCTCAGAGTTTCTTCTTTGAGAGACCATAAGAAGTCCAGCGAGGACCTGGCTCAGCATCTGGCAGATTCATAGGGATGCCAAGTTGATCCTTCTACAATCCGAAGAAGCTTGATCAGAAATGGTCTTTGTGGAAGGGTAGCAGCCAAGAAACCATTGTTTTGGTAGGAAAACAGGGTGAAAAGGTAAAAGGTAAAAAGATATGCTAAAGCTCACAAAGATTGGAATGAAGATCAGTGGAAAAAAGTATTATGGAGGGACGAATACAAGTTTGAAATTTTTGGGTCCAAATGTCGACAATATATGAGAAGAAGAGTTGGAGAGAGATGGAGGAATAAGTGTTTGGTGCCTTCAGTAAAACATGGTGGAGGGTATGTCCTGGTTTGGGGCTGCATTTCTGCCAGTGGTGTTGGCTATATTATCCGAATTGATGAGATCATGAATGCTAAAAAGTACAGACAGGTTTTAATTCATCATGCCATTCCTTCGGGAAAGCTCCTGATTGGGAATGTTTTTATTTTTCAGCATGATAATGATCCCAAGCACACTGCTAAAGCAGTGAAATAATATTTAAAGGGATCACCTGGACAGAGAAAGTAATAAAAGACAACCTAAATCTAAAGAAGAACTCTGGGAAGTGCTGAAATAAAAAAGTCTGGCAATATACCAGAAGATTACTTCAGAAAACTTCGGGACAGTTTCCAAAAATAGTTAAAGATGAGCTTACTTAGTGCCAAGGGAGGTCACACTAAATCATGACTTTTTGACTGAAAAAGACATTTGGTTCTGAAAATTATGTTTTTTTGTGCACACATTTTCTGTATTTTCTTATTGTATCTTAATAAAGAGACCAAAAAATAAATATGGATGGTCATTAAAACTTTTCTAAAGCAACAAATCTATTGGTGGCCTAAAACTTTTGCAAAGTACTATATATATATATATATATATATATATATATATATATATATATATATATATATATATACACACACACACATACATACACTCACCGGACACTTTATTAGTTACACCTTGCTAATACTGGGCATAGATTCAACAAGGTGGTGGAAACATTCTTCAGAGATTTTGGTCCATATTGACATGATAGCTTCACGCAGTTGCTGCAGATTTGTCGGCTGCACATCCATGATGCATAGCTCCTGTTCCACCACATCCCAAAGGTGCTCTTTTGGATTGAGATCTGGTGACTGTGGATGCCATTGGAGTACAGTGAACTCATTGCCATTTTCAAGAAACCAGTTTGAGATGATTTGAGCTTTGTGACATGGTGCATTATCCTGCTGAAAGTAGCCATCAGAAGATGGGTACACTGTAGTCATAAAGGGATGGACATAGTAAGCAACAATACTCAGGTAGGCCGTGGCATTTTTAACAATAGTCAATTGGTACTAAGGGGCCCAAAGTTTGCCAAGACAATATCCCCCACACCATTACACCACCACCACCAGCCTGAACCATTGATGCAAGGCAGGATGGATCCATGCTTTCCTGTTGTTTACACCAAATTCCAACTCTATCATCAGAATGTCACAACTGAAATCAAGACTCATCAGACCAGACATTGTTTTTCCAATCTTCTATTGTCCAATTTTGGTGAGCCTGTGCGAATTGTAGCCTCAGTTTCCTGTTCTTAGTTGACAGGAGTGGTCTTCTGCTGCTGTAGCCCATCTGTTTCAAGGTTCAATGTGTTGTGCATTCAGACATGGTATTCTGAATACCTTGGTTGTAACAAGTGGTTATTTGAGTTACTGTTGCCTTTCTATCATCTTGAACCAGTCTGCCCATTATCCTCTGACATCAACAAGGCATTGTCATCCACACAACTGCCACTCACTGGATATTTTCTCTATTTTGGACCATTCCCTGAAAACTCTAGAGATGGTTGTGCATGAAAATCCCAGTAGATCAGCAGTTTTTGAAATACCTAGCCCGTCTGGCACCAACAACCATGCCATGCCCTTTCTGATGCTCCTTTGAACTTCAGCAAGTCATCTTTACCATGTCTAGATGCCTAAATGCATTGAGTTTCTGCCACGTGATTGGCTGATTAGCAATTTGTGTTACCAAACAATTGAACAGGTGTACCTAAAAAAGTAGCTAGTGAGTGTGTGTATATATATATATATATATATATATATATATATATATATATATATATATATATATATACATACATATTTAGACATGTATATGTATGTGTCTCTATTTTAAAGCCCTTTGCCTGCCTTTTTTTAACACTTGAGACCCCATATCTTTGAGCCATTATAAAAAAAATACTATTTTTTTGAACATTTTTTTATTAGATAGCGTTATTATGAGTGTAACTGTACTTTTAAATGTATTTTGATGTGTTTTGTGACACTTTTTTGTTTCACAAAACAGTTAACCAGAACTCTGAATTCATGTTATCATGATGCGTTTTAACTTCAATTGCATTCAAGGGATTGCATTTACTTTCAATTTGTAATACAAGTGCTACACCCAACACGCACAAACAGCCATGATAAACCCGATATTGCTCATGCATAACTGTTTGTGCACAATTTATAATCCAGCCCACTGCGTGTAGAAGAGTTAGTTATAAATATTTTACATTCCATTGTTCTTCACATAGAAGAAAATATTTGTATTTATTTTTAAATATATTTTTATATAAAAATATCTGATTAATAAAAAAAAAGCTGTACCAGATATACTTTATATAAAAGGAATATCTTCCAGGTTCCATCCTTTTTCTTATCGAATTCAGTGAGTTTAGCCAATGTGAAGTCTACACTATAATTTCTCCCAAAACTAAGGAATCGTTGCGAGCCCATAGAAAGTAATAAAGCTCACTGGGAGACTGAAACTGTTATTTGTTTTTGTTTTATTTTAAATAGATGAGATAAAAGTGCAATGTAATTTGTAATAGATACACATAAATATACAAAATATGAAACTATTTTGTTAAAGTTACATAGAAACTGTCAAAGCATAATAAGAATTTTGAAATCACAATCCTAAATACACTTCTGTATACAAAATAAAATAAAAAATATAAAGTGCAAAGTTTAAATGTAATTAAACTTAACCTGAAGTGTACAGTAATATAAAATACAAAGCACAAAGTGTAAATGAACACTCATGTCATGCAGTGCTATATAACACTGGGCTTATCTCTCCTTCCCATACATAAATACAGGAAACTCCACTTGAAGAAGTATAGGTAAATCAGGTTTTTAAGAATTTTAGTAGGGATCTCAAAGTGCTGGAGGATCATTTTAGATCATCTCACCTGAGCGTAGAGATTTAGAAAATCAGGCCCTGTGTACCATTAGTCATCACATAACAAATTAGCTTTATTCTACTCAATTACCATGCTGTGTTGGAATAAGTACCTCTTAAATGTGAATTTATCTAATTGTAAAAAAGTGATATTTAACTCAAATATATCTTAATAGCAGGCCTTTACTTTATATATACAATTTAATTGCTTAGAATATGCTATTTTTTACATTCTCATACTAACCACAGAAGTCCTCACTTTGCTTCTTTTTCTCACAACATTCATCAACCACTAAGAAGAAAATCGTATTATTTAGTAAAAACGGCCTACTAACCTATAAATAATTGTATGTTATAATGTGTGTAAATAAAATTACTGTAATGATGTCCACATTGTCTCTTAACTAAAGAATAAAAATAGAAACATTTATTGTGCTTGCCATGTATAGACTGATTTTGGTGAATGTGTCTTAATCTTACCAAACCCATTGCTCTTATACTTGATAAGTTGATAAGTTTTGATTAGGCATTGCACTGCATTAGTGATGTTGTGAATAGTTCGCTGGCGAATAGTTCCCGGCGAACATAGCATGTTCTGGTTTCCGACCGACGGCGAACATATGCGATGTTTGGTCCGCCCCCCTATTCTTTATCATTGAGTAAACTTTGACCCCGTACCTCACAGTCAGAAGACACATTACAGCCAATCAGCAGCAGACCCTCCCTCCCAGACCCTCCCACCTCCTGGACAGCATCCATTTTAGATTCATTTGGAAGCTGCATTCTTAGTGAATGGAGGGACAGTGTAGCTGCTGGTGATTTAATAGGGAAATCGATAGCTAGGCTAGAGTATTCAGTGTGAACTACAGTCCTGAAGGACTCATCTGATCTCTGCTGTAAGGACAGCACCCCAAAAAGCCCTTTTTAGGGCTAGAACATCAGTCTGCTTTTTTTTTTCCTGTGTAATCTAATTGCAGTTGCCTGCCTGCCAGCGTGTGTGTCAGACTCACAGCGTACACTGTGCCCACTTGCCCAGTGCCACCACTCATATCTGGTGTAACATTAGTGTACATTTAAAAAAAAAAAAATTTGACTGTGAAATAATAGCAGACAGCTGCCAGTCCCCAAGATGGCCGCCAATAAGGCAGATGGGGAGGGTTAGAGAGCTGTTTTGGGGGGGGGGGGGATCAGGGAGGTTGGGGGCTAAGGGGGATGCTACACCACAGCATATGTAAATATGCTAAAAAATTAATTTTTTAAAAAAACCTTATCTTTTAGTACTGGCAGACTTTATGCCAGTACTTAAGATGGTGGGGACAATTGTGCAGTGGGGGAGGGAAGGGAGCTGTTTGGGAGGGATCAGGGGGTCTGATGTGTCAGGTGGGAGGCTGATCTCTACACTAAAGCTAAAATTAACCCTGCAAGCTCCCTACAAACTACCTAATTAACCCCTTCACTGCTAGCCATAATACACGTGTGATGCGCAGCAGCATTTAGTGGCCTTCTAATTACCAGAAAGCAACGCCAAAATCATATATGTCTGCTATTTCTGAACAAAGGGGATCCCAGAGAAGCATTTACAACCATTTGTGCCATAATTGCACAAGCTGTTTGTAAATAATTTCAGTGAGAATCCTAAAATTGCGAAAAAATTTAAGTTTTTTTTAATTTGATCGCATTTGGCGGTGAAATGGTGGCATGAAATATACCAAAATGGGCCTAGAGCAATACTTTTGGTTGTCTACTACACTACACTTAAGCTAAAATTAACTCTACAAGCTGCCTACATGCTCCCTAATTAACCCCTTCACTGCTGGGCATAAAACACGTGTGGTGCGCAGTGGCATTTAGCAGCCTTCTAATTACCAAAAAGCAATGCCAAAGCCATATAAGTCTGCTATAATGGCATGTCTGGCACACAGTGTTGGGGCAAGGGTCCATCCGACCACTGATACCTGGTCTTCAAAGCATGGTCAGGGCAGGTATATCACCTACACTGCGCACTGTGAAGCGGTAGTAACCCTTACACTACCTGATCGATACAACATCATACCTGATGTTTTAAAGCATGTTATTCCAAACAATTTAGGAATGTTAGGTGATTTATGCCCTTTATGGATTAAAACCAGACTCTGCATCAACTATGTAATTTTCTATGGGAGTTTTGCCATGGTTCCCCCTCCGGCATGCCACAGTCCAGGTGTTAGTCCCCTTGAAACAACTTTTCCATCACTATTGTGGCCAGAAAGAGTCCCTGTGGGTTTTAAAATTCGCCTGCCTATTGAAGTCTATGGCGGTTCGCCCGGTTTGCCGGTTCGCGAAGTTGTGGAAGTTCGCGTTCGCCGTTGGCGAACCCAAATTTTTATTTTCACTACACTGCATATCTTTTCAGCTTTGGTTTGACTAAAAGCCTCAGAACCTTAGCTCTGTCTACTACATTTAATGCAGAACTGTTCCGCTGTTTTGATTGTGGTCGAATAACTCCACAAGCTATATTTCATAAACACCGGCTACCCCCCTAGATCTTACAAAAAAAATTAAAAAGAAAAACAACTGAACCGTTAGATTTAAATGTACATAGTTTGTAGTTATGGGTATTCTTATAATAACCAAGTTTCATACATTTTCATTTTGATATTTCTGAGATATATGTACTTGAAAATCAGTGTTTATAAATGGGACTCAAATCAAACTTAACAGAACATTAAAGTCTTTTTTGAAATGAATAGAACCACATTTTAGATTTAGCAATATGCATTTGTTTGTAAAAATGTTTTTTTTTTAAGTTTTAACTACTTGAATGTTAACCTTAATCATGCACATGATATGTTGCCTTCACTATCGAAGCTGCGCACATTTGCCTATATGCATGCTATAAATCAGAAGTTTGTCTTGCCTTTCTTACTGCATTCATCAATTAATGAAATGTGTATATTTTCTTCAATCTTCTCAACTCAAACCTGCCATCAAACACATAAATGAGTCATCATTATTGCAGATGGAATTTGGGGGGCTTACCTAATGCTAGCAGCCATGCTTCAAATGGATTGGAATGTATAGAAAAGTCAAACAAAGCTGAGTTTAAAACATTCATACGGTATGCTCCATCAGACTAGAATCAGAATAGAGATCAACAAATGGGAGAATAGGTAAAATCTTTTTTTTTTTTTTTTTTGCACCTTTTATACACATTCTACAAACATCCATCGATTCCAATCCATCGGAATTCCCCCATGAAAATGTTGTATAGTTACTAATTGCAATTGCTGGTTCAGAAGTTTCCATTATGTTGTTTTTTTGCTAAGAAATGCCAGTTGAAACAAGCTTTTTTTTAAGAGGTCCTGCAAAAATGCTGCTATAAAGATGTGTTTTGGGCTTAGAATAATTATTTGAATTATCATTAGAATGTATGGGGATATTCTGAGGGACTGGAATCTAAGCCATTTTTTATTGTTTGTTAACTTCTGAATTTCTGAAATAACAGATTAAATAAATTAACATACACCTAGATTACAATTTTTGCACTATAAAATTTGCGTTATTTCCCCCTCTATAGTGCTGCCTTTACGAGTTTTGAAAAAGCCGGCTTGTGCATGCAATATGGTTGTGTTGAGCTCCATACCACACAAAATACAAGTGCTGCTTTGACATGCTCGGGCATGCTTTCCCCATACACATCAATGGGGAGAGGGTGTTAGAAAAAAAACCACCTGAAGCGCGGAATGAAAAGCTCCGTAACACAGCTCCATTGATGTCTATGGGGAAAAAAAGTTATGTTTAAACCTGACACCCTAACATAAACCCCACGTCTAAACAACCCTAATCTGCGGACCCCGACATTGCCGCCATCTACATAATGTTATTAACCCCTAATCTGCTGCTCCCGGTATCGCCGCCACCAAAATAAATCTATTAACCCCTAATCTGCTGCTCCCGATATCGCCGCCACTATACTACAGTTATTAACCCCTATTCCCCTGCAACCCAACATTGCCCACACTATAGGGCTGAATGTCATTTTAAGGGCAAGAAAAAGAGCTGAATGCCCTTTTAAGGGCAATGCCCATGTAAATGCCCTTTTCAGTGCAATGGGTAGATTAGTTTTTTTTTAGAGTTAGGTTTTTTATTTTGGGGGTTTGGTTGGGTGGTGGGTTTTACTGTTGGGAGGGTCTGTTTTTTTTTTCTGGAAAAAGAGATGATTTCTTTAGGGCAATGCCCTACAAAAGGCCCTTTTAAGGGTTATTGGTAGTTTATTGTACAGGGAGTGCAGAATTATTAGGCAAATGAGTATTTTGACCACATCATCCTCTTTATGCATGTTGTCTTACTCCAAGCTGTAAAGGCTCGAAAGCCTACTACCAATTAAGCATATTAGGTGATGTGCATCTCTGTAATGAGAAGGGGTGTGGTCTAATGACATCAACACCCTATATCAGGTGTGCATAATTATTAGGCAACTTCCTTTCCTTTGGCAAAATGGGTCAAAAGAAGGACTTGACAGGCTCAGAAAAGTCAAAAATAGTGAGATATCTTTCAGAGGGATGCAGCACTCTTAAATTTGCAAAGCTTCTGAAGCGTGATCATCGAACAGTCAAGCATTTCTTTCAAAATAGTCAACAGGGTCGCAAGAAGCGTGTGCAAAAACCAAGGCACAAAATAACTGCCCATGAACTGAGAAAAGTCAAGCGTGCAGCTGCCAAGATGCCACTTGCCACCAGTTTGGCCATATTTCAGAGCTGCAACATCACTGGAGTGCCCAAAAGCACAAGGTGTGCAATACTCAGAGACATGGCCAAGGTAAGAAAGGCTGAAAGATGACCACCACTGAACAAGACACACAAGCTGAAACGTCAAGACTGGGCCAAGAAATATCTCAAGACTGATTTTTCTAAGGTTTTATGGACTGATGAAATGAGAGTGAGTCTTGATGGGCCAGATGGATGGGCCCGTGGCTGGATTGGTAAAGGGCAGAGAGCTCCAGTCCGACTCAGATGCCAGCAAGGTGGAGGTGGAGTACTGGTTTGGGCTGGTATCATCAAAGATGAGCTTGTGGGGCCTTTTCGGGTTGAGGATGGATTCAAGCTCAACTCCCAGTCCTACTGCCAGTTTCTGGAAGACACCTTCTTCAAGCAGTGGTACAGGAAGAAGTCTGCATCCTTCAAGAAAAACATGATTTTCATGCAGGACAATGCTCCATCACACGCGTCCAAGTACTCCACAGCGTGGCTGGCAAGAAAGGGTATAAAAGAAGAAAATCTAATGACATGGCCTCCTTGTTCACCTGATCTGAACCCCATTGAGAACCTGTGGTCCATCATCAAATGTGAGATTTACAAGGAGGGAAAACAGTACACCTCTCTGAACAGTGTCTGGGAGGCTGTGGTTGCTGCTGCACGCAATGTTGATGGTGAACAGATCAAAACACTGACAGAATCCATGGATGGCAGGCTTTTGAGTGTCCTTGCAAAGAAAGGTGGCTATATTGGTCACTGATTTGTTTTTGTTTTGTTTTTGAATGTCAGAAATGTATATTTGTGAATGTTGAGATGTTATATTGGTTTCACTGGTAAAAATAAATAATTGAAATGGGTATATATTTGTTTTTTGTTAAGTTGCCTAATAATTATGCACAGTAATAGTCACCTGCACACACAGATATCCCCCTAAAATAGCTATAACTAAAAACAAACTAAAAACTACTTCCAAAACTATTCAGCTTTGATATTAATGAGTTTTTTGGGTTCATTGAGAACATGGTTGTTGTTCAATAATAAAATTAATCCTCAAAAATACAACTTGCCTAATAATTCTGCACTCCCTGTAGGCTAGGGGGTGTTTTTATTTTGGGGGGCTTTTTTATTTTGATAGGGCTATTACATTTGGTGTACTTTTTTTATTTTGGCATAATTTTATTTGTTATTTTTCGTAATTTAGTGTTTGTTATTTTTTATAATTGTAGATTTAAATTTTTTAGTAGGGTAAGGTTTTTTTAATTTGTAATTTAATTAATTTAATTGATAGTTATTTTAATTTTAGTCTAGTAATAATGTTAGTTTAATTTATAGTTTAAACTTAGGTTTTTTTTAATTCCACAGGTAAGTTTTTATTGATTTTAAGTTAGGAGGTTGTTAGATTTAGGAGTTAATAGTTTAATTTAGTTTTTGGCGATGTGGGGGGCTGGCGGTTTAGGGGTTAATAACTTTAGTGGTGGCGATGTCGGGAAGCAGCGGAATAGGGGTTAATATATTGATTATAGTGTGGGCAATGTTGGGGTGCGGGGGAATAGGGGTTAATAACTTTAGTATAGTAACGACGATGTCGGAGAGTGGCGGAATAGGGATTAATACATTTCATTAGTGGCGGTGATGTCGGGAGCGGCAGGTTAGGGGTTAATAACTTTAAGAAGGGGATGGGTGTCTCACAGCGCCCTGTCTAATTTTCTTCAGGCTCCCCAAAAAACGAGATACCTAGTATGTCTTGTGAATTATTAAAATAAGAAAGGGATCTAGGGAGCGCCTCAAAGTGGGTGAAGGATAAATCTAGAATAAGTCAATATGAGTAGTTGGGTGAATGTGTAATTTCTACAGATTTTATTATACAGCATGTACACAGTTAAAAAATATATGACCAGTTAAATAGCATTTGACATAAGAAACTTCACATAAAAGCATAAAAATGTACTCATGGATCTATGTAACATAAATTAAAAACTGATATCATTCATAAATTCTTAAAACCTTAAAAATACATATCATAGCAATAAATTAGTCTCCGGTTGACTTAATATACAATACAATGTATTCCTCTCAGGTTAAGAGGGGTAGTGTAACATCAATACATAAGAGAAAATGGGATACTCCTGGTATAAAAACGTGTTTTGAGTGTTGTGCGTGCGTTCCCGCACTAAATGTCCTAAGTCCCTAGTGAAAAGGACAGTAAAAATATTCAAGTCTCTGTGACGTTCAAATCCAAAAAAACTTTAAATGCACTTAATCCAGTGGGGGTGGTTTGGGTGAAAGTGTCCAGTAAGAAATGTGATTAAAAAATTGTGGTTAAAAATATGATAAAATATATAATGAAAATCGTTGAAAAAACAAAAATGAACAAAACTTTGAAAAATGCAATTTAAAAAGTGTGAAAAATGAAAAATTCGCAAATGGAAATTCCAAAACTAATAAAAAACAAATGGCAAAATAGGTGAAAGTCTTAGTGTGAAAAAACTAATAAAGTGCTTCTGCTGATATCCTTAGTGTTCTTGGGTAAAGATCATATACCAGTAAAAAATATATTCAAACCAAAAAAATAGAATAAAAATAGATTGGAGATTCCCAGTGTACCTGTGGAATAGTGCAAAATTGCTTTATAAATCCTATATATAAATGAAATTAGGCTTACCATAAATAGCCAACGCGTTTCGGCCCTTCCTTAGGCCTTTTTCAAGACTGTTTTAATAACTTTAATATAGTATTTGCGATGCGGGAGGGCCTCAATTTAGGGGTTAATAGGTAGTTTATGGGTGTTAGTGTACTTTGTAACACTTTAGTTATGAGTTTTATGTAACAGTTTTGTTGCGTGAAACTCATAACTACTGCTCTCAGATGGCGGTACAGAACTTGTCGTTATAGGGTGTAACGCAATCTTTTTAGCCTCAACGCAAAACTCGTTAGTGGCAGCGCTATTGGAATCCCATGAAAAAAATTCATTTTTCCGAGTGCGGGACTGACGTTGCGTTACAGGCTAAAAGGCTTGCGGTACAGCTATACCAACAAGACTCGTAACGGCTGCATGCTGTTTTAACGCTGAAATGGCCATTTTTTCAGCGTTAAAACACGAACGCAAAACTTGTAATCTAGGTGATATATAGATAAGTAGATGGATATATAGATAGATATAGACAGACAGACAGACAGACAGACAGATAGATGATAGATAGATAGATAGATAGATAGATAGATAGATAGATAGATAGATAGATAGATGATAGTATATTTTAATCAAAGCATAACAATGATAAAACTGAAATCTCTTAATGATAATTCTAACTTTGCTGCTCTTAGGTATCTAACAAGGTCAAGCATGCAAATGGCATTTTTCATTTTTTTTATTGGAAAATAATTATTCCAAATACAAATTATTCTCACTGAAATTATTCTCCTATATATAACATTTTATTATCACTGACTGGACTGCCCTTGCTTTGCAGATTGATATATCACCTTCCATTGTCTTTATCAAGTATGGCAAGATATGGAAATATGTCACTGTATAATGTCATTTATGATAAAAAAAAGTTAAGATTAGCACACAGTTTTTCATGTCTATTATTATGTGATAGCTAGAACTTCTTCAATGCCAGATAATACTGGAATGCAACTCCTACTGACTTTAGAATTTATAAATTTGTCATGAAAGTGTCTTTCCTCTGGAATAATATAAACTGCACATTTAAACCTCATTTATTAGTTTCTGTAGATATACATTAAACTATCAGTCTATTTTTTATCTTAGCCATTTATAGGATTCTATTATGCTTTAAATTATCCACATTTACATATTTCTAGGCAGAACATTACCAATTATTTACCAACTTTAATGTTTTCCTTAATGTTAAAGGAACATTAAACCCAAACATTTTATTTTATGATTCAGAAAGAGAATACAATTTTAAACAACATTCCAATTTACTTCTATTACTTAATTTGTTGCAATCTATTGATAGCAGCAGGTTAAAGAAATGCCAATGTACATGGGTGAGCCAATCGCATGATTCATCTATGTGCAGCCACCTATCAGAAGCTACTGAGCCTATCTAGATATGCTTTTCAGGAAAGATTATCAAGAGAATGAAGCAAATTAGATAATAGATGTGAATTAGAAAATTGTTTAAAATGGTATTCTCTGTCTGAATCATGAAAGAAAAAAAAATGGGTTTAATGTCCCTTTAACCCCTTAATGACCACAGCACTTTTCCATTTTCTGTCCGTTTGGGACCAAGGCTATTTTTACATTTTTGCGGTGTTTGTGTTTAGCTGTAATTTCCCTCTTACTCATTTACTGTACCCACACATATTATATACCGTTTTTCTCGCCATTAAATTAACTTTCTAAAAATACCATTATTTTCATCATATCTTATAATTTACTATAAAAAAAATTATAAAATATGAGGAAAAAATGGAAAAAAACACACTTTTTTTTAACTTTGACCCCCAAAATCTGTTACACATCTACAACCACCAAAAAAAAACATGCTAAATAGTTTCTAAATTTTGTCCTGAGTTTAGAAATACCTAATATTTACATGTTCTTTGCTTTTTTTTGAAAGCTATAGGGCCATAAATACAAGTAGCATTTTGCTATTTCCAAACTACTTTTTTTCAAAATTAGCGCTAGTTACATTGGAACACTAATATCTTTCAGGAATCCCTGAATATCAATTGACATGTATATATTTTTTTTTAGAAGACATCCCAAAGTATTGATCTAGGCCAATTTTGGTATATTTCATGCCACCATTTCACCGCCAAATGCGATCAAATACAAAATATCGTTCACTTTTTCACAATTTGTTTCACAAACTTTCGGTTTCTCACTGAAATTATTTACAAACAGCTTGTGCAATTATGGCACAAATGGTTGTAAATGCTTCTCTGGGATCCCCTTTGTTCAGAAATAGCAGACATATATGGCTTTGGCATTGCTTTTTGGTAATTAGAAGGCCGCTAAATGCCGCTGCGCACCACACGTGTATTATGCCCAGCAGTGCAGGGGTTAATTAGGGAGCTTGTAGGGAGCTTGTATGGTTAATTTTAGCTTTAGTGTAGTGTAGTAGACAACCCAAAGTAATGATCTAGGCCCATTTTGGTATATTTCATGCCACCATTTCACCGCCAAATGCGATCAAATAAAAAAAAAAACGTTAAATTTTTCACAATTTTAGGTTTCTCACTGAAATCATTTACAAACAGCTTGTGCAATTATGGCACAAATGGTTGTAAATGCTTCTCTGGGATCCCCTTTGTTCAGAAATAGCAGATATATATGACTTTGGCGTTGCTTTCTGGTAATTAGAAGGCCGCAAAATGCTGCTGCGCATCACACGTGTATTATGGCTAGCAGTGAAGGGGTTAATTAGGAAGTTTGTAGGGAGCTTGCAGGGTTAATTTTAGCTTTAGTGTAGAGATCAGCCTCCCACCTGACACATCAGACCCCCTGATCCCTCCCAAACAGCTCCCTTCCCTCCCCCACCCCACAATTGTCCCCGCCATCTTAAGTACTGGCAGAAAGTCTGCCAGTACTAAAATAAAAGCTTTTTGGGGGGTTTAGTTTTTTTTTTTAAAAAAAAAAATAATAATTATTCTGCTGTATAGGACCCCCCTTAGCCTCCAACCTCCCTGATCCCCCCCAAAACAGCTCTGTAACCTTCCCTATCTGCCTTATTGGGGCCATCTTGGGTACTGGCAGCTGTCTGCCAGTACCCAGCTTACACAAAAAAGTGCTTTTTTTTCTTAGTTTTTTTTTTTCTGTAGTGTAGCTTCCCCAAACCCCCCCCCACCACCACAAACCCCAACCACCTCATTGATCGTTTTTTTTTTAACTTATTTTAAACTAATTTTTCTGTACCTTTTTCTGTAGTGTAGCGGTTCCCACCCGCTCCCTCCCCGTGCACGCACCCGTCCCCGCCCTCCCGTGCACGCCGGGCATCCCCGCCCACGATCCCGCCCCCCTCCACATCTCCAGGGCCATCGATGGCCGCCACCCGCCTCCCGGTACTGCTCCCACCCACCAACGAAGGAAGCCACCGATCTCCGGTGCAGAGAGGGCCACAGAGTGGCTCTCTCTGCATCGGATGGCTTCAAAAGGTTATTGCAGGATGCCTCCATATCGAGGCATCACTGCAATAACCGGAAAGCAGCTGGAAGCAAACAGGATCACTTCCAGCTGCTTTCCACACCGAGGACGTGCAGGGTACGTTCTCAGGCGTTAACTGCCTTTTTTTTGAGGACGTACCCTGCACGTCCTCGGTCGTTAAGGGGTTAAGCATCATTGTTTTATAAGGACTGCTGACAGACTAAAGCATAATGAGACATTAACCCCTTAATGACCAGCAAAGTATGTACACCGCTAGCGCAAGTTAAAAAAACATCACGGAAATTAGATGGTTAAATTTCACAAGTATACTTATTAATATAGTCACAATGGTCCATAGCCCTAATTAGCAATCATACAAATATTTGTCCTAGTGTGGGTAAATCATTTGTAGAAATTATATAACTACTAGAATAATCCTAAAAAGTAATACAAAAATATAAATTGCAATATAATAAGACAAAAAAAGAGGGATAGCTATTTAAATATAGGTGTTTTGTAAAGTATTTAAGTAAGGGTGTGCATTCATATCACTCGAAACATGCACATGCACCAATGTATAAGGAAAACGTATCCATTCACACTCACCTAGATTACAAGTTTTGCCCTATACAGGGTGCGAAACGAACGCAACAAAAGTTGCATTATTTCACCCTCCATAGAGCTGCCATTACGGGTTTCCAAAAAGCCGCCTTGTGTGTGCGATATGGTGGCAATGAGCTTTATACCGCACAAAAGCTAAGGGCTGCTTTGACGTGCTCATGCATGCTTTCCCCATAAACATCAATGGGGAGAAGGTGTTAGAAAAAAAACTAACACCTGAAGCGCAGAATGGAGATCGCTGTAACGCAACCCCATTGATGTCTATGGGGAAAAAAAATTAAGTTTAAACCTAACACCCTAACATAAACCCCAAGTCTAAACACCCCTAATCTGCTGCCCCCAACATTGCGACACCTAAATAAAGTTATTAACCCCTAATCTGCCACTTCCGGCATTGCCGCCACTAATAAAAGTTATTAACCCCTATTCCCCCGCACCTCAACATCGCCGACACTATAATAAAGATATTAACCCCTATTCTGCAGCTCCACGACAGCACCGCCACTAAATAAGTTATTAACCCCTAAACCTCTGGCCTCTTATATCACTGCAACTAAATTAACCCTTTTAACCCCTAAACCATCGCAAACAACTAAATTAAACTATTAACCCCTAAACCTAACAACCCCCTAACTTTAAATTAAAATTACAATATCCCTATCTTAAAATAAATAAAAACTTACCTGTTACAATCTAAAAAAAACTAACTTTAAACAAACAATTAATCTAACATAACTATTATAATAAAATTAAAATAACTACAAATTAAATAAACTAAATGACACATTAAAAAAAAAAAACTAACACTACAAAAAAATGTAATTTTTTGTAATTACAAAAAATAACAAATACTAAATTCCAAAAAATAATTAATAAAATTATCCAAAATAAAAAGAATTACACCTAATCTAATAGCCCTATAAAAATACCCCCCCAAAATAAAAATAAAAAAACCCTAGCCTACAATTAACTACCAATAGCCCTTTAAAGGGCCTTTTGTTGGGCATTGCCCTAAAGAAATCAGCTCTTTTACCTGTAAAAAAATACAAAGACCACCCAACAGTAAAACCCACCACCCAACCAACCCCCAAAACAAAAACCTAAGCTACCCATTGACCTGAAAAGGGCATTTGTATGGGCATTGCCTTTAAAAGGGCATTTAGCTCTTTTTTTTAAAAATCGCAAACCCTAATCTAAAAAAAAAAACGACGATCCACTTACACTTTCTGAAGTCCACTTACAGTTTCTGAAGTCCAGACATCCAGGCGGCGAGAAGGCTTCATCCAGATGGCGAGGTCTTCATCCATACAGGCGGCATCTTTTATCTTCATCCAGGTGGCGTCTTCTATCTTCATCCCAACGGCACGGAGTGGGTCCATCCTTTAAGACATCCAGCGCGGATTGTCCTCTTCATACGGTCAACGCCGTACACAGAATCTTGAATGCAAGGGAGCCTATTCAAAATGGCGTCCTTTGCATTCCTATTGGCTGATTTATTTTTTGAAATTCAAATCAGTCAATAGGATGAGAGCTACTGAAATCCTATTGGCTGTTCAAATTAGCCAATAGGATGAGAGCTACTGAAATACTATTGGCTGATTTGAATAGCCAATAGAATTTCAGTAGCTCTCATCCTACTGGCTGATTTGAATATCAAAAATCAAATCAGCCAATAGGAATGCAAGGGATTCCATTTTGAAAAGGCTCCCTTGCATTGAAGATTCAGTATACAGCAGTGACCGCGTGAAGAGAGCGCTCCGCGCCAGATGTCTTCAAGGATGGAACCGCTCCACGCTGCCGGGATGAAGATAGAAGATGTTGCCTGGATGAAGATAGACAATGCCGCCTGGATGGATGAAGACTTCGCCGCGTGGATGAAGACTTCTCGCCGCCTGGATGTCCGGACTTCAGAAACTGTAAGTGGATGTTTGGGGGTTAGTGTTAGGTTTCTTTTAACTTTTTTTGGTTGGGTTTTTTTTTTAGATTAGGGTTTGGGCTTTTTTAAAATAGCCAAATGCCCTTACCAGGGCATTGCAAAAGAGCTAAATGCCCTTTTAAGGGCAATGCCTATACAAATGCACTTTTCAGGGCTAAGGTTTTTGTTAGAGTTAGGTTTTTTATTTTGGGAGGTTGGTTTGGTGGTGTTTTTTTTCTGTTGGGGGGATTTTGTATTTTTTTTTACAGGTAAAAGAGCTGATTTCTTTAGGGCAATGCCCTACAAAAGGCCCTTTTAAGGGCTATCGGTAGTTTATTGTAGGATGGGGGGTTATTGGGAGGGGGCATTTTTTATTTTTATAGGGCTATTAGATTAGGTGTAATTGTTTTTATTTTGGATAATTTTGTTTGTTATTTTTCATAATTTAGTGTTTGTTATTTTGTGTAATTAAGTATTTGTTATTTTTTCTAATTTTAGAATTAGATTTTTTAGTAGTGTTAGGATTTTTTAATGTGTTATTTAGTCTATTTAATTTGTAGTTATTTCAATTTTAGTATAATAGTTATGTTAGGTTAATTGTTAGTTTAAAGTTACTTTTTTTAATTTCACAGTTAAGTTTTTATTTATTTTAAGATAGGGATATTGTAATTTTAATTTAAAGTTAGGGGGCTGTTAGGTTTATGGGTAAATAGTTTAATTTAGTTTTTTGCAATGGGGGGGCTGTAGGTTTAGGGTTTAATAGGTTTATTTAGTGGCAGGGATGTGGGAGGCCAGAGGTTCAGGGGTTAATAACTTTAGTGGTGGCGATGTCGGGGAGCAGCGGAATAGGGGTTAATATCTTTATTATAGTGTTGGCGATGTTGGGGTGCGGGGGAATAAGGGTTAATAACCTTATTATAGTGGTGGCAATGTCAGGGAGCGGCGGAATAAGGGTTAATAACTTTTATTAGTGGCAGCAATGTTGAGAGCGGCAGATTAGGGGTTAATAACTTTAATTTAGTGTATGCGATGCGCGAGGGGGCGGTGGAATAGGGGCTAATAGGTAGTTTATGGGTGTTAGTGTACTGTGTAATATTTTAGTTATGAATTTTGTGTAACAGTTTTGTTGCGCAAAACTCATAACTACTGGTCTCAGATAGTGGAACGGATCATGTCGGTATAGGCTGGAACGCATGCATTTTAGCCTCACCGCACAACCTGTAATACCGGAGCTATGGAAATCCCATGCAAAAAAAGTCTTTTTTTTTTTAGTGCAGGATTGACGTTACGTTACAGGCTAAAATGCTTGCGGTATAGCTATACCGACACGACTCGTAATGGCTGCGCTACGGTGATAGTTAATTAATGATCCTATTACTCCCTTAAGTAGCAAAATAAGGAATCGTTTTTGGCGATTTACCTACTATGTTAGTAATCTCCATCAGATCTAGCAATTCAATTGCTTAAACAAAAATTACAACACATTGTGACTAGTTTGTAAAAATATTAACACAGTACCTATCTGTAACTAATATTCCTGGGCAAGATTACATATGCGGCGGCGCCCGCAAAACCCGGGGATGCAGGTTTTTACGCGGTTTTGGTATCACATATACAGCGCCACATATAAATGCGGCACGTATATTTCACCTGTCACCCACTATTTGTACTCCCTTAAGCTAACATAGAACCGTGTCGCAAATCGGTATCACATATTCAGCGCAAGGACTTACACGGTGAAAATGGAGAAATTTAACTCCATTTTCACCTTGCCACACATAGGCAGGCGCTGCAAGCCTTGCACTGAGTATGTGAGCACCATAATTCCCTGAAAATAGTAACTAACACCTAACGCATGCGCAATATCTATCTACCTCCTGAAAAAAACTAACACCATACGCATGTGCAATATCTATCTACCTGTCAACCGCAATCCCCCACCACAATAACTAATAAATTATATTAATCCCTAACCTGCCAACCCCTACATCGCAATAAACCTAACAAATGTATTGACCCCTAATCTGCCATTAACCCACAAAGCAATAAACATAATAAAACTATTATTCCCTAATCCGCCAAATCCCCACAATGCAAATAATTAAATAAATTACTAAACCACCTAACCCAACAACCCCTAAATTAACCCCAATTACCTAAATTAAATAACACTAAGTTAACCTAGGAGGTTCATATGCTAATTTCTTAGACCTTGAATGCCACCTCTTTTCAGAATGCATTTTAACAGTTTTTCACCACTAGAGAGTGTTAGTTCATGTATTTCATATAGATAACACTGTGCTCATGCACGTGAAGTTATCTGGGAGCAGGCACCGATTGGCTAAACTGCAAGTCTGTCAAAAGACCTGAAATAAAGAGGCAGTTTGCAGAGGCTTAGATACAAGATAATCACAGAGGTTAAAAGTATATTAAGCGTTGGTTAAGCAAAACTGGGGAATAGGTAATAAAGGGATTATCTATCTTTTAAACAATAACAATTCTGGTGTAGACTGTCCCTTTAATGGCAGATTAGCGGTTAATAGTTTTAATAGGGATTTGCGATGTGGGTGAATGGCGGATTAGGAGTTAATACATTTATTAGGTAGTTTGCGATGTTGGGGTTGGTGGATTTGGGGGTTAATACTTTTCATAGGTAGATCACGATGTGTGTGAATGGTGGATTAGGGGTTAATAGTTTAATTAGGCATATTACATTGTGGGGGTTGTCAGTTTAGGGTTAATACTTTTATTATTAGTTCCGATGTGGGTTTGATGGCGGATAAAGGGGTTTTATGTGGCGGGTTTATTTTTGGGTGGCGGGTTAGACTTTTACAGGAGATTTGATATTTTTTTAACCACAGAATGTTCAGGCAAGATGTAATTCCGGACTTGCTGGAAAGAGGGCAGCAGGAAAGGTGAGTTCCAGGTTACTGGCTAGAGTTGAGAGTTGACACACCTACTGAAAAGCAGGCAACAACATTAATCCAGCAAGGTTTGCTAGCAGAAAGAAACCTTAAAAAGCTGTATGAGAGGCTAATTAGCTACTTAAAGGTATAGTGATGGAAATAAGGAGGAGAGTCCTGACACAGAGACAATATTTATGGTTATACCATGTAATCGTATCACGTGTAACAAAAAACGAGTGGACAAATTACTGGGCTGTAGGTAACTTTAATAGAGGTACAAAATGAGCAAGTTTGGAGAACCGATCCACCACCACCACCCATATGACTGTATGATGGTCAGAAGGAGGAAGGTCTACAACAAACTCCATAGCTATGTGTGTCCATAGTTGTTTAGGTATGGACAACGGTTGAAGTAGGTCATGTGGTAGGGAATGGGGAGTCTTATTAACAGTACAAGTCTGTCAAGCTTTGACATAATCCTGAGAGTCCGACTTCATGGTAGGCCACCACACATGTTGGGAAAGGAGTTTAAAGGTTTTTGTCAAACCAGAATGACCTGACAGCTTGCAGTCATGAGTCCAGGATAATACAGGAGAGCGATGGTTCGGATTAACATACAGGATCTCAGGAGTCGCAGGGGCTTCAGAAGTTTTTCTTGACTGGGCTTGTTGCAGTCTTTGAAGAAGAGAAGTGTTGAGCTGAGCAACCACACAGGAGGGGGTATGATGTGTTCGATAGGAGCTTCAGAGGGGTAACTAGACTGAGGAAACTGACCTAGCCTATCAAGGATTGAGTCGCTGAGCAGTCTCTAGTTACGTCAGATTCTTGTGGTCAGTGAGAATCTGAATGGGGTTGGGGGTACCCTCTAGCCAATGACGCAATTGAGCCAGGGCCATCTTAATTGCTAAGAGTTCACAAATGCCCACATCGTAATTCCTTTCTGCAAGAGTGAAGCATTTGGAGACAAAGGCTACCTGGTGCAACTTGGAGGTTAAAGGGTCCCTTTGGGTTAAGACTGTGCCAGCTCCTATCTTGGAGGCATCAACCTCTAAAGTGAACTGCAGGTCAGGATCAGGATGGTGGAGCACAGGAGCAGAACAAAATACTTTTTTCAAATGAGAGAAAGCATCCACAGCTACAAAAGGCCAATTCTTGCAGTCTCTGTTTCATTTAGTCAGCTCAGTGAGTGGAGCAATGATTTGGGAGAAGCTCTTTATGAACTTGCGATAATAGTTGTAGAACCCCAAGAATCTCTGTACTTTAAAGAGGTGGGTTGAGGCCATTTCAGAACTGAAGTTAGCTTTGAAGGATCCATGGCAAAACCTTCCATCAAGTTTACATAGCCAAGGAACTGGATCTGAACTTGATCAAATTTACATTTCTCCAGTTTAGCTACCAGAGAATTGTTTCTGAGGCGAAGAAGTACCTGTTTTACATGCTCATGATGCCACTCAAGGGTGGAGGAGAATATGAGGATGTCCTCCAAATAGTTGATGACAGTTTGATTAAGGAGGTCACGGAAGACATCATTGACAAATGCTTGGAAGACAGCAAGGGCATTACAAAGTCCAAAAAGGCATCACAAGGTATTCATAATACCCTGATCTTGTGTTGAAGGCAGTCTTCCATTCATGTCCTGGAAAGATACGAATAAGATTGTATGCTCCACGTAGGTCCAACTTTGTAAACTAACGAGCATTTTGGACTGAATCATAAAGTTCAGTGTTCAAAGGGATAGGATAACAATTCTTGATAGTAATGTTGTTTAGGGTTCTGTAATTGATGCAGGGTCTGAGACCACCATTCTTTTTACTGACAAAAAAGAAGCCAGCCCCGGCAGGAGAGGAGGAAGTGTGAATAATGCATTTAGCTAGGTTTTCTTGGATGTATTCCACCATGGCCTTGGTTTCAGCTTTGGAGAGCGGATAAGTCCTCCCTTTAAGAAAGTGGGGCTGCAGGAAAAAGGTCAATTTTGCAGTCTTAAGGACGGTGGGGTGGCAACACATCAGCTGCTTTCTTTTCAAAAACATCTGTAAATTCTGCATATACTGAGGGACAATTAGAAGGGGTCTGAAGGCTGGCTATAGGGATGTGATGCAGTGGAGTAACTTTAGCCAGGCAGCAGTGAAAACAGGATTTACACCAGGGGGCCAACTGTTTTTCAGTCCAGTCGAACTGAGGATTGTGAATACATAGCCAAGAAAGACCAAGGATAACTGGTTGTGCAGGATGAATGACATCAAACTGCAATTGTTCAGTATGTAGGACCCCCACAGTCAAGGTTAGTGGTGCTGATTTGAAGTAGATTAAACCTGATCCAAGGGGTGTGCCATCAAAAGTAGTTATTTTAAGACATTGTTTTTTCTGAAGTAGTGGCAACCCTGCATGAATCATGAAATGGTGATCCAGAAAATTTCCAGCTGCCCCTGAATCAATAAAAGGCTTGAGTGTGGAAAGAATTCTGGAGAAAGGTAAGGGTAACAGGTACCAGAATCCGAGAAGAGTGAGAAGTGTCAGCCGCTCTGGAATCAATCCGGGATGTAACCCAACTGCTAGCGTGAATTGAAAGCACACGCTAGCACACTGAGAAATATCCAGGACGTGACCCACTCAGGAAGCAGATTAGAAGATAACAAAAATGAATATTGTTCCAGAATGCAGGAAAGCCACAAAGGATAAAACGTCCCTTTAAGTAGTACAAAGAACAAAAAGGAAATGCTCTTACTTTGAAGCTTCTGAAAAAGGTCCTCTTTAGCAGGCTTGTAAAACAAAGGAAAAGTTCTCTTTTGCAGCTTGTAAAAGTATAATGTCCCTTTAAGCAGGTTTATAACAAACAGAAAGGCAAAGTTCTCTTTTGCAGCTTGTAAAAGTAAATGTCCCTTTTAAGCAGGTGTATAACAAACAGAAAGGCAAAGTTCTCTTTTGCAGCTTGTAAAAGTAAATGTCCCTTTTAAGCAGGTGTATAACAAACAGAAAGGCAAAGTTCTCTTTTGCAGCTTGTAAAAGTAAAATGTTCCTTTAAGCAGGTCTTGTTTAACAAAGAATAGGTTTAAAGGTAAAGGCCAAAGCAAGGTCAGGCAGGCAGAAGTCGGCATCCAAATATCAGCAAAAGGTATAGGCAAAAGACAGGGTCAGGCAAGCAGAAGTCGGCATCCAAGTGTCAGCAAAAGGGTAATAGCTACAGGCAAGGTCAGGCAGGCAGAAGTCAATGTCCAAATATCAGCAAGTAGGGATTAGGCAAGAGGCTTGGTCAGGCAGGCAGAAGTCGGTACACAGAAGAATAAAACTGATATGGTACTCACAATCCAGGGAAACAAACAAACGGGCCCAGATTCAGATCTCCCGCCGAGATTTAAAGGGCAGGAGCGTAACCGTCATCAGAGGGGTGTGAGAGAAAGCGTCATGTTGCTAAGCAACATGACGTCAGAGACACAGAGGAGTTCCGGGAGCCGCGGCGACACGGCGATGAACGGAAGCGCTCATGACAGCACCCCCTCCTAAAGGGCCCCTCCGGGGGACAGGACCAGGTCTATCAGGATGAGTCTTGTGGAAGGTCTTGACCAATATTGGAGCATTTACTTGATGAGCAGGTTCCCAAGAACGTTCCGTGACTGGATAACCCTTCCAATGAATGAGATAATACAATTTCTTGCCCCGCAATTTGGAATCTAGAATATGGCTGATCTCAAACTCAGGATGTCCATGCACCAATAACGGTGGAGGTTTAGAAAAAGGCTTAGAATATCTGTTAATCATCACAGGTTTTAAAAGAGAAACATGGAACACCGGATGGACTTTGAGAGACTTGGGTAAAGCTACCCGATAAGCAGTGGAACATACCTGACCCAGTATTCGGAAAGGACCCACATATCGTGGTCCCAATTTGTTAGAAGGTTGTTTCAGGCGAAGAAATCGAGAGGAAATCCAAACTTTATCACCAGGGCGATATTTGGGAGCCTTTTTCCGTCGAAGATCCGAAAAGAACTTGTAACGTCTAGAAGTTACAGAAAGAATACGATGTATCTTCTGCCAATGTCGAGTTAATCTTCGGGCTGTAAGATCAGAAGCAGGATTCACTGTGGAGGAAGTATGCAAAGGGAACGTCCTAGGCTGATATCCGTAAGCTGCATGAAAAGGAGAAGTCTGAAGGGAGGAATTGTACCGGGCATTATGGGCCAATTCAGCCAAAGGAAGGTAAGAAGTCCAGTTAGAATGATAATGATCCACATAATGTCTAAGATATGTTTCAAGACACTGGTTTACTCTTTCAGTCTGACCATTCGATTGTGGGTGGTGAGAAGTAGAGAGAGATATAGTAGTACCAAAATGTTTACAAAGTGACCTCCAAAATCGAGAAACGAATTGTACCCCTCTATCTGAAACAATATCAAGAGGAAATCCATGGATTCTTACAATATGTAGAATAAAAAGTTCAGAGAGTCTTTTGGCAGATGGTAATCCTGGCAAGGGTACAAAATGAGCCGTCTTAGTGAACCTGTCGACCACCACCCAGATAGTATTGTTCCCAGTGGACAAGGGAAGATCGGTAATAAAGTCCATGGATACATGAGTCCAAGGCTGGTGAGGTATAGGCAATGGTTGGAGTAATCCTGAAGGAAGTTGGCGTGGAGTTTTGTTCATGGCACATTGTGTGCATACTGAGACGTAATCCTTCACATCTTGAGAGAGTGTAGGCCACCAGACATGTTGTTTGAGGTTTCGAGTGGTAATACTGATGCCAGGATGTCCAGAAAGGGGACTATCATGAGCCCAAAATAAAATCTTGGAACGAAGGCGTTCAGGAACAAAGAGTAAACCATTGGGAGGTTTACAGGACAAAGGAAGACGCTCTTGAGCGGACTGTAATTCTTGTAACCAAGAAGTTGTTAACTGGGCAATGACTTCATGAGGTTGGAGAATGGTACCAGACTCAGGAACTGGGGTATCTTGAAATTGTCTGGAAAGTGCGTCTGCTTTAATATTTTTTGAACCAGGTATGTAAGACAAATTATAGTGAAACCGAGAGAAGAATAAGGACCAGCGTGCTTGCCTGGAATTTAGTCGTTTGGCTGTTTGGAGATACAGAAGGTTCTTATGATCAGTAAGTATAGTAAATGGCAAAGAAGTACCTTCCAGCCAATGTCTCCATTCATCCAATGCCATCTTGATGGCAAGCAACTCTTTATTCCCTACGTCATAGTTAAATTCGGAAGGAGTGAATTTTTTAGAGAAAAAAGCAACAGGATGAATCCTTCCAGTCTCTGGTATTCGTTGAGACAGAACCGCTCCAGCAGCAACAGAGGAAGCATCCACCTCCAGAATAAATTGAAACTCAGGATTTGGATGACGAAGGATAGGAGCTGAGGAAAAAGCTTCTTTGAGAGATTCAAAAGCTTCTATAGCCTCAGACGGCCATACTTTACAGTTTTGTCCTTTTCTTGTGAGAGAAGTAAGAGGAGAAGTAATAGTAGCAAAATTCTTGATGAACTTTCTGTAATAATTGGCGAAGCCTAGGAAACGTTGTAAAGCCTTCAAAGAATCAGGTCTAGGCCAATCCAAAATGGCAGAAAGTTTAGTAGGGTCCATTTCGAATCCAGATGCCGATATTACATAACCCAGAAAGGGTATGGATTTTTGATGGAAAGAACATTTCTCCAGTTTAGCAAACAGATGGAATTCTCTTAGACGTTGAAGTACTTTCTTGACGTGGTGCACATGATCTTGGTGGTTCTGAGAAAAAATTAAGATGTCGTCCAGGTATATGATAACAAAAATATTCAAAAAATCACGAAAGATCTCATTTACAAAATGCTGGAAAACCGCCGGAGCATTGCATAGCCCAAAGGGCATGACCAAATATTCATAATGCCCAAATCGAGTGTTAAAGGCAGTCTTCCACTCATCTCCTTTGCGTATACGGATCAAGTTGTATGCACCACGTAGGTCGAGTTTGGTGAAAATGGTGGCTCCCTGAAGATAAGTAAAAAGTTCAGGAATAAGGGGCAGAGGATAACTGTTCTTGATGGTAATCTGATTCAATCCACGATAATCAATACAGGGTCTTAATCCGCCATCCTTTTTTCCCACAAAAAAGAAACCAGCCCCTACAGGGGAAGAGGAGGGTCGAATAAATCCTCTAGCCAGATTGTCTTTTATATATTCTTCCAGAGCCATGTTTTCTGGTTTAGAAAGTGGATATGTTTTGCCTCGAGGATAGGCAGCCCCAGGAAGGAGGTCAATGGGACAATCAAAAGGGCGATGAGGAGGAAGACGTTCCGCTTCTTTTTTGGAGAAGACATCCACAAAGTCATGGTAATGCATAGGTAAGGATTCCGGAGTTTCAACTGTGAGAGCAATAGTGAGTGGTAACTTAGTAATCTCTTGAAGACATTTAGTCTGGCATGTAGATCCCCAGGAAGTGAGTTCACCGAAAGTCCAAGAAAAAATGGGATTGTGAATCTGGAGCCAGGGTAATCCCAAGATAATGGGAAATTGCGGAGTGGGAATGACATCGAAACAAATTGTCTCAGAATGAAGTATTCCTACGGTGAGGATTAAGGGTTGAGTAGAAAACTGAATGTATCCAGAACCCAAAGGATCTCCACTGACCGTAGAGACTGAAATGGAATACTCCTTCTTTAGTAAGGGTATAGAATGAGTAGAAACAAATGTAGAGTCAATGAACACACCTCCAGCACCAGAATCAATTAGGGCTTGGGTATAGATCTTCTTTTGTCCAATTAGAAGAGTTACTGGAACAAAGAGTTTCTTGTATAGGGAATGACCACTATTTTGGCTTAACTCAGTTCCCTGGACTAGAGTTAAGCCCTGGCTTTTACTGGCCTAGTAGGACAATCCCTTAATAAATGTCCTTTAAGGCCACAGTACAGACATAAGCCAAGAGTCCGTCTTCTTAAGCGTTCAGTCTCAGTTAATTTTATACTTCCTACTTCCATGGGTTCAGCCTGATCAGTAGTAGGAGAGGCTGGAGTGACTGGACTAGAAAAACGAGGAGCTAAACGAAAAGGAGTTCGAGTGGCAGTCCTCTGTGTTCTATCCTTTTCTTGTTGGCGTTCACGAAACCTGGCGTCGAGACAGATACAGAGATTTATTAAGGCTTCTAAGGACTCTGGAAGTTCACGATACACCAATTCATCCTTGAGACGCTCAGAAAGTCCTTTACGGAAAGCGGCTCTGAGTGCTCCCTGATTCCAAGTGGTTTCAGAGGCAAGGGTGCGGAACTCAATTGCATATTGAGAGACTGGTTGATTTCCTTGACGTAAATCCAGGAGAGTTGCTTCAGCAGCGGATGACCTTCCAGGTTTATCGAATACGTTTGAGAATGTAGATAGAAATGTATCAACATCCAACAGTATAGGATCATTCTTTTCTAGCAAAGGTGACACCCAAGCCAAGGCTTTTCCTTTCATTAAGGAAATAAGAAACGTGATTCTAGAAGAGGCAGTAGCAAAGAGAGTAGGGCTATTTCGGAAATGAAGACGGCATTGATTCAAAAAGCCTCTACATTCTTCAGGATTCCCATCATATTTATCCGGAAGAGGAATCCTGGGACTTAGTTGTACCTGAGACTGATTGTTAGGAATCGGAGGAGGTAATGCCTCAATCGGATTTGGATTGGGATTAGGATTGGGAGGTGCGGTAGCAACCAAATTTTGTAATAGAGCAGTAATTTGATCAAGTTTAGTGTCCAGAGACTGCAAGTGAGTGGCATGAGAACCCAAGAGCTGTCCCTGGTGAGCCACGGCCATAGATAATTCAGTGGGGTCCATTTTTATGGCCCGTTTGTAATGTCAGCCGCTCTGGAATCAATCCGGGATGTAACCCAACTGCTAGCGTGAATTGAAAGCACACGCTAGCACACTGAGAAATATCCAGGACGTGACCCACTCAGGAAGCAGATTAGAAGATAACAAAAATGAATATTGTTCCAGAATGCAGGAAAGCCACAAAGGATAAAACGTCCCTTTAAGTAGTACAAAGAACAAAAAGGAAATGCTCTTACTTTGAAGCTTCTGAAAAAGGTCCTCTTTAGCAGGCTTGTAAAACAAAGGAAAAGTTCTCTTTTGCAGCTTGTAAAAGTATAATGTCCCTTTAAGCAGGTTTATAACAAACAGAAAGGCAAAGTTCTCTTTTGCAGCTTGTAAAAGTAAATGTCCCTTTTAAGCAGGTGTATAACAAACAGAAAGGCAAAGTTCTCTTTTGCAGCTTGTAAAAGTAAATGTCCCTTTTAAGCAGGTGTATAACAAACAGAAAGGCAAAGTTCTCTTTTGCAGCTTGTAAAAGTAAAATGTTCCTTTAAGCAGGTCTTGTTTAACAAAGAATAGGTTTAAAGGTAAAGGCCAAAGCAAGGTCAGGCAGGCAGAAGTCGGCATCCAAATATCAGCAAAAGGTATAGGCAAAAGACAGGGTCAGGCAAGCAGAAGTCGGCATCCAAGTGTCAGCAAAAGGGTAATAGCTACAGGCAAGGTCAGGCAGGCAGAAGTCAATGTCCAAATATCAGCAAGTAGGGATTAGGCAAGAGGCTTGGTCAGGCAGGCAGAAGTCGGTACACAGAAGAATAAAACTGATATGGTACTCACAATCCAGGGAAACAAACAAACGGGCCCAGATTCAGATCTCCCGCCGAGATTTAAAGGGCAGGAGCGTAACCGTCATCAGAGGGGTGTGAGAGAAAGCGTCATGTTGCTAAGCAACATGACGTCAGAGACACAGAGGAGTTCCGGGAGCCGCGGCGACACGGCGATGAACGGAAGCGCTCATGACAAGAAGATTTAGTGTAGTGGCTACGCTTAGAGGTACCGCACATTTATTCTCTAAGCGTTGGCTTTTCCCAGCAGTGTATCACAGTTCTTGAGTTGGTGTGAGTTAGAACCACAATAGAAACACCGTCTCAACCTCCTTCTTCTCTGTCTTTCAGATATAGAGGGCTTAAGGGAAGAAAGATCCATGGGTTGCTCTTCAGAGGTAACTGGAGGTGCTGAAGGGGTAGAAATTAGTCTAGAGACTGGACGAGTAGGAGGACGAGAGGGAAGAATTCTGCAAGTTCTTTCTCTCTCAGATTGTCTTTCCTGAAAGCGAGAATCCAGACTGATGCAAAGTGTTATGAATTCATCCAGGGAAGATGAAACATCACGTTAAGTGAGCTCATCCTTGATACGCTCATGCAGGCTTCTCCTAAAGGCTGCTTTGAGAGCACTTCCATTCCAACTGGTCTCATGTGCCAAGGTGCAAATCTCAATGGTGTATTGTGCCACAGATCTATTGCCCTGGCGGAGATCTAAGAGAGAGTACTCTGCAGCAGCAGTGCGTCCGGAGATGCCAAATATAGAAGATAATGCAGAAATGAAGGCATCAGCATCGTTCAGGAGTTGAGCACTCTGTTCCAAAAGGGGAGAGACCCAGGCTAGGGCCTTGTCTTTAGATAAAGAAATTATAAAATTGAAATTTGACTGATGAGACTGGAAAGTGTGAGGAACATTACAGAAGTGTAGTCTGCACTGGTTGAGAAAACCCCTACAGTTGGTAGTACCATCGTACTTGTCAGGCAACCGCCTCTGGGGTATACTTCCAATAATAGAGGGGGGAGTTGCCGCACTAGCAGCCTGGGCTGGCTGTGTAACAATAGGAACAGCATTCTTTTTTGCAACCAGTGAGGAGAGCATAGCTGATATAGCCTCAAGTTTAGAATCCACATTCTACAAGTGTATGGTGTGGGTTCCCAGGGTCTGCCCCTGAAGAGAGACTGCTCTTACTACCTAATTTGGGTCCATGGTCCAAGTATAATGTAATGCTAGTGAGATATTTCTCTATCAGACCAAACTTGGCCAGTATTCCTCATATCACGTAGAAAATGAGGTAAGCAGTATTCACGGATCGGTACACAGGGTAGTCCTTCACAGCAACAAGATCAAGGCTGAGAATGGTCAGAGACAGGCAGGTTACAGCAACAGAAAGGCAATCCAGCAGTATAGCAGTTCAGGGATAAACCAATAGAGTGGTAAGGAACAGGCAGAGGTCAGCAATAAAATATAATCCAGCAGTTTAGAAGATATATGCAGAAATATGTATTTGTGAATAAATAGAACATATTCTGCTATGTGAAGAAAATTGGAATGTGAAATATTCATATTTTCATGTTGTTAGCACACTTGAGAATATGTGATTGGGTTTACGCATGATTAGGTTTATCACTTTTTTTCTCCATTGACTTCTATGGGAGACTACGTGAACGTGCATGCAATATAGGTTAGGGTTTTTTTGCCCATTTTTTTTGCTCCATTGACTTCTATGGGGAAATACGTGAACATGGATGTGATATACTAACTTCAGCTTTTTGCGTGCATTGGATAAGCGCTTTTGCGAAAACTCTTGACTTTGAACATGTAATACGATTGATACCCGATGTGAGCAAAAAAGCTTACTTCAAGCTGAGTTAGTGCATGAGTGGGAGCGTTAAATAATGCTCCACTTGTAATCTGGCCCTAAATAGTGCCCACTCAAGTGAGCATGCACAGAGAACTGCACTATTGGTAGCACAGACCAACTATGCAATGACCCTTGATAAGTGAGACCCTGGACAAAAGCAGATTTAACTCGTTAACTTAAGGGGTTACATGACTCTAAAAATTATTTTTTTTCACCCATAACACAATAGTCTCAATGTTAGAAAAAAAGCATGGTTGCCAAAACTGTGTTCCATACTCTGATAAATTTAAGTGTATGCATCTATGCAATTTCTCATTACAAAAACTTATGGGTAACATAACCATGCAACTCATTGCCAAAACAAATCAACAAACACTTAAAGCCTCTAATTATACACAATAGATTCTCTCACTCTAGATATATTGTGGACAATGGCAAAAATTGGCAGTGATTTAATTGAATGAATATTTAACTTTTACTTATGATAAGATAATAATTTGGTTAAGTATATTAATGTGTGTTATTTTCTGACTGATTCAATCATCAACACAGTAAAGGATCACAAATATTATTACAATTGTAATTGTTATAGTACATACACATTTAACTCAGTTCCTGAAGTCTATTGACCAACAAATTAGAAACCTAAGGGAATCTCTGGTTACTGCCAAGAAATTGTCTAGTATATTTATTTTACTGTTTTCAAACTAGAACCACTGCCAGATTCAAACTTTGTTTGCCTTTTATCATCAATCGTATGGACTTATGGACTACTCCTGGAACTTATTCCATTACTCCAGATACACCTCTTCCAAATGGATGGTCCTAAAATGTAATTCCACCTAGGGTTAGATTACAAGTGGTGCGCTAACTACAGCATGCAAGCGACATGGGTTATTTCTTGGCTTTTTCATGCAACGGAAATAGCGTGCACATTACAAGTTGAAAGTAAATGCGTTCTCTTGAGTGTAATTGAATTTAACAGGCATCGATTTAGCACAACTTCAGAGCTCTGGTTAACTGTTATGCGAGACAAAAAAGTTGAACAAAACACATAAAAAATACATTTAAAGGGACATGAAACCCTATGATCAAATTTGCTTCATTCTCTTGGTATGTTTTGTTAAAGGAGCAGCAATGCACTACTGGTTTCTAACTGAACACATCTGTAAGCCAATCACAATAGGTATATACAGTATATGCAGCCACCAATCAGCAGCTAGAACCTAGGTTCTTTGCTGCTCCTGAACTTTCCTAGATAAATCTTTCAGCAAAGGATAACAAGATAAGGAAGAAAATTAAATATTAGAAATAAATTGGAAAGTTGTTTAAAATTGTATTCTCTATCTGAATCATGAAAGAACAATTTTGGGTTTAATGTCCCTTTAACAGTTCAGTTACATTTATATTAACACCGTCTGATAAAAATATTATTTAAAAGAAATATTGCATTAAAAAGTTATAAAGGGTCAAAGATATGAGGTCTCAGGTGTTAGAAAAAGGCCTGCAAAGGACTTTAAAATAGATATACTGTATATAGAAACATGTCTAAATATATATATATATATATATATATATATATATATATATGTGTGTTTATATGTTTATATATGTATGTATGTATATATTTGAAAAAGTACAAGAAGATAGAGGGGCGCCTCATGTGTGGTATAATCAGATGGTATGATACAGAACAAACAGAATGGAGCCAAATGAGTACTCACATACTATTGAAGCACACCTATGTGCTGGTAGAGACAAGCTGCAATTTCAGATAGGTGTGACAGCTCACCCTCCAGGCAAAACTGTGTAGCTGGTGAGAGATTAAAAAACAAACAAAGAAAGCACTACATGTGCAGACCATTAAAGGTATAACCGGCAATATCTCTTAGATGATACAGATGGGTACTCACATACTCCTGTAGCACACTTATGTGCTGGTAGAGGCAGGCTGTAACTTTATGACAGGTGTAGCAGCTCACCCTAGATGTAGATTCTTGGTTGTGCAGGGGTGTAGGTCCCAGTGAGCAATCAGCAAAGGCAGAAAGTAGGAAAAGAACTCCACTCAGAGTACATTTAAAATAAAATGTAGCTATTTATTAAAAACAAAGATAAAAAAACAACACAGCAGTTGTTTATGATGAGTGGATAAAAGGGTATACAGTGGCACCCCTCAAATGCAACGCGTTTCTCGGTTAGAACCGTTTCATCAGGCATATATTCATTCAGCATCCTACCTCTGCCTTAAATAACAAACTAACAGTTATCCACCTCCTTACAAAGGGGTGTGTTTCCTAATTGATATCTAACACCTGTCTGATGACATCAGATCTTCTAATTGCAACAGTTTTTCACATAAAGTAAAAACCACATTATATTACACATGTAAAGTATTTTAGCAATAGTATCCTATACTAAACAATAATTAGACAATCCAATAGAACACTGTATGTTTGCATTTAAAGAAAAAAAAAATGGTATTGACCCACAGTTATAAAAGGGTTATTAACCCTTTGATAACTGTGGGTCAATACCAATTTTTTTTGGTACAGGAGTATGTGAGTATGTGAGTACCCATCTGTATCATCTAAGAGATATTGCCGGTTATACCTTTAATGGTCTGCACATGTAGTGCTTTCTTTGTTTGTTTTTCAATCTCTCACCAGCTACACAGTTTTGCCTGGAGGGTGAGCTGTCACACCTATCTGAAATTGCAGCTTGTCTCTACCAGCACATAGGTGTGCTTCAATAGTATGTGAGTACTCATTTGGCTCCATTCTGTTTGTTCTGTATCATACCATCTGATTATACCACACATGAGGCGCCCCTCTGTCTTCTTGTACTTTTTCAGCTATACCCGGACCAGTCGGTGAGGAGGAGGCAGCCCACATATGAACATTCTATATCCCATTTTCTCCGGTCATCCGGTCATACATTTCAAAGAAAGACTTTGATCTCTGTATTATCCTTTATTCAAGGATTCAAAGGTTTTTTATTTCATATATATATATTTTTCATTTTTATTTTTATTTTTATTTTGTTTGGTCCTTGTGATATTTGAATTGTTCTGTATTATCTACGCATAGTGATTCATTTTTTGCACTGAGTTACCCCTGCACCTTTAGCGCCCCCTCTATTTTGTTGTTATGTATATATTTGTTTGTTCATTGGAGACTTTTGCAGTCAAATAGCTAAAAACATGAAAAATTATATTTTTGCAATATTCATATTTAATAAAGTGTTTATAAATATTTCACATTCCAATATTCTTCACATAAGGTAATATGTTCTAAGAATTTTTAAATAGATATTCCTATATATCTCTATATATCTATACCTATATCTAAGGATATATAGATAGATAGATAGATAGATAGATAGATAGATAGATAGATAGATAGATAGAGATACACAGTATCTCACAAAAGTGAGTACACCCCTCACATTTTTGTAAATATTTTATTATATCTTTTCATGTGACAACACTGAAGATATTACACTTTGCTACAATGTAAAGTAGTGAGTGTACAGCCTGTATAACAGTGTACATTTGCTGTCCTCTCAAAATAGCTCAGCACACAGCCATTAATGTCTAAACCGTTGGGCCCAATTAGCCATTTTCTCTCCCCGGTGTCATGTGACTCATTAGTGTTACAAGGTCTTAGGTGTGAATGGGGAGCATGTGTGTTAAATTTGGTGTTATCGCTCTCACACTCTCTCATACTGGTCACTGGAAGTTCAACATGGCACCTTATGGCAAAGAACTCTCTGAGGATCTGAAAATAAGAATTGTTGCTCTACATATAGATGGCCTAGCCTATAAGAAGATTGCCAAGACCCTGAAACTGAGCTGCAGCACGGTGGGCAAGACCATACAGCAGTTTCACAGGACAGGTTCCACTCAGAACAGGCCTCGCCATGGTCGACCAAAGAAGTTGAGTGCACGTGCTCAGCATCATATCCAGAGGTTGTCTTTGGGAAATAGATGTATGAGTATTGCCAGCATTGCTGCAGAGATTGAAGGGGTGAAGGGTCAGCTTGTCAGTTCTCAGACCATATGCCGCACACTGCATCAAATTGGTCTGCATGGCTGTCGCCCCAGAAGGAAGCCTCTTCTAAAGATGATGCACAAGAAAGCCTGCAAACAGTTTGCTGAAGACAAGCAAACTAAGGACATGGATTACTGGAACCATGTCCTGTGGTCCGATGAGACCCAGATAAGATTATTTGGTTCAGATGGTGTCAAGCGTGTGTGGTGGCAACCAGGTGAGGAGTACAAATACAAGTGTGTCTTGCCTACAGTCAAGCATGGTGATGGGAGTGTCATTGTCTGGGCCTGCATGAATGCTGTCAGCACTGGGGAGCTACAGTTCATTGAGGGAACCATGAACATGTACTGTGACATACTGAAGCAGAGCATGATCCCCTCCCTTTGGAGACTGGGCCGCAGTGCAGTATTCCACCATTATTATTATCATTATCATTTATTTGTATAGCTTGTTACATCGCTTGTAGTTGCAGTAGTGAGTCAATCAGTTCATGTATTAGTTTGGTTCGGATGATGGATGGAGGAGAGATGGTATGCCTCTCTGAATAAGTGGGTTTCAAGGAGAGTCTGAAGTTATACAAGTTTGGAGACAGTCTTATGGAGTGGGGTAGAGAGTTCCAGAGGACAGGAGCAGCACGTGCAAAGTTTTGGAGGCGGGAGTGGGATGTAGAGATAACAGGAGTGGAGAGACGTAGGTCAGAGGTTGATCGAAGAGGACGGGATGGGGAATATTTCACGATGAGAGAGGAAATATAGTTGGGAGCTAGACTGTTTAGTGCTTTGTAAGTTAGGGTTAATACTTTAAATTGTATTCTGGAGTGTATGGGGAGCCTGTGTAGAGACTGGCAGAGCGGAGCAGCTGAAGTAGATCAGCGACTTAGGTGGATGAGTCTAGCAGAAGCATTCATAATAGATTGGAGGGAGGAAAGGCGGTGTTTTGGAAGGCCATTTAGGAGTAGATTGCAATAATCAATGCGTGACAAAATAAGGGAATGAATATGTATTTTTGTAGTTTTTTTGAGTAAGGAAGGGACGAATTCTGGAAATTTTGCATAGGTGTGAACGGCAGGATTTGGTAAGTGCCTGTATATGTGAGTAGAATGTGAGCTCTGATTCTAGTTTGACCCCAAGACAGCGGACCTGGGGTGAGGTGTTGAGAATAGAGTCTCCAACCGTCATAGAAATGTCAGGTGTTGGATGATGATGGGAATAAGAAGCAGCTCAGTTTTGAACAGATTGAGTTGGAGGTAGTGTGAAGACATCCACGAGTAAATTGCTGAGAGGCAGTTGGAAATCTGGTTGAGTAAAGAGGGAGAGATATCAGGAGAGGAAAGATAGATTTGGGTATCATCAGCATATAAGTGGTACTGGAATCCAAAGGAGGTTATGAGTTTTCCAAGGGAAGATGTATAGAGAGAGAAAAGCAAGGGGCCCAAGACAGAGCCTTGCGGTACTCCAACTGAGAGAGGCATAGGATCGCAAGATATTTTGTTAAAGGAAACTTAAAAGAGTGGTTGGAGAGATATGAAGCAAACCAGGAGAGGGCTGTGTCTCGGATGCCAAATTAATGTAGTATTTTTAGGAGTAGAGGATGGTCTACTGTGTCAAAAGCAGCGGATAGGTCAAGAAGAATTAGTAAGGAGTAGTGGCTTTTTGCTTTAGCTGAGAACAGGTCATTTGTTACTTTAACAAGAGCAGTTTTTGTTAAGTGTTTAGGGAGGAAACCAGATTGTAGTGGATCAAGTAAGGAGTTAGTTGTGAGAAATTGAGTTAGCCGATTATAGACCAGTCGTTCCAATAATTTTGAAGCAAAGGGAAGTAAGGAGACCGGTCAATAGTTAGAAGGTGTGGATGGGTCAAGCGAGGGCTTTTTTAGGATTGGTATGATTGACGCATGCTTGAATGTATCCAGAAATGTGCCAGCGGTGAGAGATTAGTTAAAGAGATGAGATAGGGTAGGGGTAAGTGAAGCAGAGAGAGAGGGAAGAAGTCATGAAGGAATAGGGTCAAGTGGGCAGGTTGTGAGATGAGTCAAGGATAGGAGTACAGAGACTTCTTCCTCTGGTACAGGAAGGAAGTAGCATAGAGTTTTGTTAATAGAAGGGGTGGGTAGGATTGCTGTGCTTAAGGATGTGAGGTGCAGATATCTTTTCTAATGGTGTCAATTTTATTTTTAAAGTGATCAGCAATAAGGCAGTGCTGGAAAATAATGGTGGCCACATTTCCACTTAGGGATTTACTCACTTTTGTTGCCAACAGTTTAGACATTAATGGCTGTGTGTTGAGTTATTTTGACGGGACAGCAAATTTACACTGTTATACAGGCTTTACACTACTTTACATTGTAGCAAAGTGTCATTTCTTCAGTGTTGTCACATGAAAAGATATAATAAAATATTTACAAAAATTTGAGGGGTGTACTCATTTTTGTGAGATACTGTATATATTACCAAAAAGGATTAAATATATATATAAATATTAGTTTAAGAATAAATAGAACATATTCTTCTATGTGAAGAAGATTGTAATGATAAATATTTCTAATTTGTGTCACCTTTAGCGCACTTGAATAAATGCGAGTTAGCATGGTAGTATGGGTGTTAGTTTTTTTGTTTTTGTTTAGGTTTTTACAATCCATTGAACTATATGGGGGAATACATTAATGCGTTTGTGATATTCAAAATTAAACTTTTTCTGCACAGTAGGTTTTTACTTTCAACTTGTAATATGTGCACCACCTGATGCATGCAAAAAGCCTTCATCAATTGAAGTTATCTGGCTAGTGGCAGCGCAAAATAGCACTCCCCTCGTAATCTAGTCCCTAATTAGATACAATATACTTATTTCCTTATGATAACTTTACATTGAAAGCAGAAAGTATAAATCACTTAAAGGGCAACCATATACAATCTGTTTAGTTACAGAAATATCTGCCTATTCAGTTACTTCTAACTAATGTAACCAAAGTTTCTTAACCAACCTTTGACAGATTGTACACATTTATATAAACAAAACTGAATAAAAGTATGAATCCTAAAATATTTTATGAGTAATAACTTCAAGGAATTTCAAGGAAGAGTTCAATTAATTATTTTGAAATTTCACAATAATACTTCTGTAAAGGAAGTATGTTGTTATTTTGAATCGTGAGGAAAAAAGTATGGCATGTAGATAAATTTGGATTTTTTTTTAGGAGTATTAAATACACAATATAACATTTGATTGACCAGCTATGAGAAGAACCCATATAGACATACTGCTATCTTGAGTCAGTGATCCAATTAACATTTCTTATTGCACCTGTAATCTGTGCGACATAAAAACATTAGCAAACAAAGGCATTAAATGAATAGCAACTTATTAAAATTGTATCGGATGAAATAAAATTGCTGACTACTAGCAATGAATAACTTTAAAACCATAGTAAACCATATTGAATAGTAAATAATCTAGTTTGGACAGTAAAACATAAAGCTCTAAAAACACATAAACACAAAAAAACTATGAGAAACACTTGTCTGCAAAGAGGGAGACATTAGTTAAAGAATGAGGGAATATACTGTGACATTTTAAGCTTATGTAAAACATACAATACATTATAAAAATGATTTTATTAAAAAATATAGCATTTGCTTGAAAAAAAAAAAATACAAAATCTGACCTTTCCTTAGTCCCTAAGAGTAGGTAATCTAATTTGCAAATATAAAGAATAACAGACAATATAATGAGGAATTCAGTAAAATGATATGCCAATATAGTTGTACTTAAATATTTTTCAAATTCATGCTCAAATAATCTGTTTTCATTTTTTTAACAGAAGTTTCCTTTACTGATAGTTATAAAAACTAAAAGGCTTATTCATGTCAATTTTTAAAGAGTGGTATGTGAGAAGGTCAAGTTGCACGTTCTTCTAAATCTGACTCCAATACGCAGGAAATTCTACAGCATATTAGTCTTAAACTTTCTCTTGTGGGATTTGAATCTATACAGTTTATCAAGCTTTATATCTTGCTTCCCATGGCCAGTTACCAATAAAAAAAACCTGGGGATATGAAACAGAGGTGCTCCTGACTCAACTGTCAGAATTTCAAGTAGAGAGTAACTTGGCTTTGACAGTTATCTAAGGTCAAAGTCTCCCAGAGTATATGATTTCCCTTGTTAAGCATATTTCAAAACTTTTCAGATATTTCTATGTATAATAGATGTGTGTGTAGAAACTGCATTTCTTTAAATTAATTATGAACTATATTATTTTATTCTGGATGAAACTGAAACTAAGCAATATGACAATGCTTAGAAGCATTTATGTTCTTTTTAAACAAAATAGTAATCACAGAAACATAAATTTTGACAGCAGTTTTGCATACACAAGGCTTTGTTGAACTCCCTTTACAGTATTTATTCATAACAATTACAATACATGAATGTATTTATTCCTTTTCAGGAAATAAGTATTTTAGTACAATTAACAGTAAATTGATGTAATTTATGAAGAACTCTGGAAAATGCTATTATATTAGCACTCTAAAATGTATTTTTGTTAAAAAAATTATTTTATAATATCCATTTTCTTTGAAAATGAAAGAACAGTAAATGGTTTCCTTGACAATAATTTATATCAAGATCAAGTATTAATGTTTAGATTAAAAAATAATATATATATATATATATATATATATATATATATATATATATATATATATATATATATATATATAATCTTATATTGCAAGATTTTGACAATTGAGATTTTGGTGTGTAGCAGTCAGCAGTGAACAGTCTTGACTGAACTAATGAATTAATAAAACTTATGTTAATTAAGCCCTGTGTGTGCCTCTTCTCTACATGAAAAGTTTCTAACTATCTACCATAGAGTGCACCCAGGCAATTCAACATACAGTGAGTGCTTGGATCCAAAAAACTATATATATATATGATCATCTGTTGCATAGGATTTGTAGGTTCTTGGACCTATCAAAAGGATTGCTTCAATTTTTCTAAATACCATCTTCTATACTTATCCAGTAACCTTATTGTGGTGCCAAATTATCAAGTTCTGAATGGAGCTTGATGCCCCTGTTTCCACGTGAGCCTTTCAGGTTCGCCAGAAACAGTAGTTATGAAGCAGGCTGTTCCATAACTTGTCTGTCTGCTCTGCATTGCATCATGTCCGCTCGCACATTAATAAATTGGTCTCTGTGTCTTTAATCAAGATTGCACACACCGCTATAAATAATAGCAGGAAAATTTAACTCACAAAGACCTAAATTTGGAGTTTGGCGTTAGCCGTGAAAACCAGCGTTAGAGGCTCCTAACGCTGGTTTTAGGCTACCGCCGGTATTTGGAGTCACTCAAAATAGGGTCTAACGCTCACTTTTCAGCCGCGACTTTTCCATACCGCAGATCCCCTTACGTAAATTGCGTATCCTATCTATTCAATGGGATCTTTTTAACTCCGGTATTTTGAGTCGTTTCTGAAGTGAGCGTTAGACATCTAACGACAAAACTCCAGCCGCAGGAAAAAAGTCAGTAGTTAAGAGCTTTCTGGGCTAACGCCGGTTCATAAGGCTCTTAACTACTGTACTCTAAAGTACATTAACACCCATAAACTACCTATGTACCCCTAAACCGAGACCCCCCCCCCACATCGCCGACACTCGAATAATTTTTTTTAACCCCTAATCTGCCGACCGCCACCTATGTTATCCTTATGTACCCCTGATCTGCTGCTCCTAACACCGCCGACCCCTGTATTATATTTATTAACCCCTAATCTGCCCCCCTCAACGTCGCCTCCACCTGCCTACACTTATTAACCCCTAATCTGCCGACCGCAAAGCGCCGCCACCTACGTTATCCTTATGTACCCCTAATCTGCTGCCCCTAACACCGCCGACCCCTGTATTATATTTATTAACCCCTAATCTGCCCCCCTCAACGTCGCCTCCACCTGCCTACACTTATTAACCCCTAATCTGCCGAGCGGACCTGAGCGCTACTATAATAAAGTTATTAACCCCTAATCCGCCTCACTAACCCTATAATAAATAGTATTAACCCCTAATCTGCCCTCCCTAACATCGCCGACACCTAACTTCAATTATTAACCCCTAATCTGCCGACCGGAGCTCACCGCTATTCTAATAAATGTATTAACCCCTAAAGCTAAGTCTAACCCTAACACTAACACCCCCCTAAATTAAATATAATTTAAATCTAACGAAATTAATTATCTCTTATTAAATAAATTATTCCTATTTAAAGCTAAATACTTACCTGTAAAATAAATCCTAATATAGCTACAATATAAATTATAATTATATTATAGCTATTTTAGGATTTATATTTATTTTACAGGTAACTTTGTATTTATTTTAACCAGGTACAATAGCTATTAAATAGTTAAGAACTATTTAATAGCTAAAATAGTTAAAATAATTACAAATTTACCTGTTAAAGAAATCCTAACCTAAGTTACAATTAAACCTAACACTATACTATCAATAAATTAATTAAATAAACTACCTACAATTTCCTAAAATTAACCTAACACTACACTATCAATAAATTAATTAAATACAATTCCTACAAATAAATACAATTAAATAAACTTGCTAAAGTACAAAAAATAAAAAAGAACTAAGTTACAAAAAATAAAAAAATATTTACAAACATAAGAAAAATATTACAACAATTTTAAACTAATTACACCTACTCTAAGCCCCCTAATAAAATAACAAAGCCCCCCAAAATAAAAAAATGCCCTACCCTATTCTAAATAACTAAAGTTCAAAGCTCTTTTACCTTACCAGCCCTGAACAGGGCCCTTTGCGGGGCATGCCCCAAGAAGTTCAGCTCTTTTGCCTGTAAAAGAAAAAATACAATACCCAAGCCCCCCAACATTACAACCCACCACCCACATACCCCTAATCTAACCCAAACCCCCCTTAAATAAACCTAACACTAAGCCCCTGAAGATCTTCCTACCTTATCTTCACCTCACCGGGTTCAACGATCTGTCCAGAAGAGCTCCTCCGATGTCCTGATCCAAGCCCAAGCGGGGGGCTGAAGAGGTCCATGATCCGGATGAAGTCTTCATCCAAGCGGGAGCTGAAGAGGTCCATGATCCAGATGAAGTCTTCTATCAACGGCATCTTCAATCTTCTTTCTAACGGATCCATCTTGCAGACCTCCGACGCGGAACATCCTGCTGGCCCGACGGACTAACGACGAATGACGGTTCCTTTAAGGGATGTCATCCAAGATGGCGTCCCTCGAATTCCGATTGGCTGATAGGATTCTATCAGCCAATCGGAATTAAGGTAGGAATCAGCCAATCAGAATCAAGTTCCATCCGATTGGCTGATTGAATCAGCCAATCAGATTGAGCTTGCATTCTATTGGCTGATCGGAACAGCCAATAGATTGCGAGCTCAATCTGATTGGCTGATTGAATCAGCCAATCGGTTTGAACTTGAATCTGATTGGCTGATTCCATCAGCCAATCAGAATATTCCTACCTTAATTCTGATTGGCTGATAGAATCCTATCAGCCAATCGGAATTCGAGGGACGCCATCTTGGATGACGTCCCTTAAAGGAACCGTCATTCGTCGTTAGTCCGTCGGGCCAGCAGGATGTTCCACGTCGGAGGTCTGCAAGATGGATCCGGAAGAAAGAAGATTGAAGATGCCGTTGATAGAAGACTTCATCTGGATCATGGACCTCTTCAGCTCCCGCTTGGATGAAGACTTCATCCGGATCATGGACCTCTTCAGCCCCCCGCTTGGGCTTGGATCAGGACATCGAGGAGCTCTTCTGGACAGATCGTTGAACCCGGTGAGGTGAAGATAAGGTAGGAAGATCTTCAGGGGCTTAGTGTTAGGTTTATTTAAGGGGGGGTTTGGGTTAGATTAGGGGTATGTGGGTGGTGGGTTGTAATGTTGGGGGGCTTGGGTATTGTATGTTTTTTTTTACAGGCAAAAGAGCTGAACTTCTTGGGGCATGCCCCGCAAAGGGCCCTGTTCAGGGCTGGTAAGGTAAAAGAGCTTTGAACTTTAGTTATTTAGAATAGGGTAGGGCATTTTTTTATTTTGGGGGGCTTTGTTATTTTATTAGGGGGCTTAGAGTAGGTGTAATTAGTTTAAAATTGTTGTAATATTTTTCTTATGTTTGTAAATATTTTTTTATTTTTTGTAACTTAGTTCTTTTTTATTTTTTTGTACTTTAGCAAGTTTATTTAATTGTATTTATTTGTAGGAATTGTATTTAATTAATTTATTGATAGTGTAGTGTTAGGTTAATTGTAGGTAATTGTAGGTAGTTTATTTAATTAATTTATTGATAGCATAGTGTTAGGTTTAATTGTAACTTAGGTTAGGATTTCTTTTACAGGTAAATTTGTAATTATTTTAACTATTTTAGCTATTAAATAGTTCTTAACTATTTAATAGCTATTGTACCTGGTTAAAATAAATACAAAGTTACCTGTAAAATAAATATTAATCCTAAAATAGCTATAATATAATTATAATTTATATTGTAGCTATATTAGGATTTATTTTACAGGTAAGTATTTAGCTTTAAATAGGAATAATTTATTTAATAAGAGTTAATTTATTTAGTTAGATTTAAATTATATTTAATTTAGGGGGGTGTTAGTGTTAGGGTTAGACTTAGCTTTAGGGGTTAATACATTTATTAGAATAGCGGCGAGATTGGGTCGGCAGATTAGGGGTTAATAATTGAAGTTAGGTGTCGGCGATGTTAGGGAGGGCAGATTAGGGGTTAATACTATTTATTATAGGGTTAGTAAGGCGGATTAGGGGTTAATAACTTTATTATAGTAGCGGTGCGGTCCGGTCGGCAGATTAGGGGTTAATAAGTGTAGGCAGGTGGAGGCGACGTTGTGGGGGGCAGATTAGGGGTTAATAAATATAATATAGGGGTCGGCGATGTTAGGGCAGCAGATTAGGGGTACATAGGGATAATGTAAGTAGCGGCGGTTTACGGAGCGGCAGATTAGGGGTTAATAATAATATGCAGGGGTCAGCGATAGCTGGGGCGGCAGATTAGGGGTTAATAAGTGTAAGGCTAGGGGTGTTTAGACTCGGGGTACATGTTAGGGTGTTAGGTGCAGACTTAGGAGGTGTTTCCGCATAGCAAACAATGGGGCTGCGTTAGGAGCTGAACGCGGCTTTTTTGCAGGTGTTAGGTTTTTTTTTCAGCTCAAACAGCCCCATTGTTTTCTATGGGAGAATCGTGCACGAACACGTTTTTGAGGCTGGCCGCTTGCGTAAGCAACTCTGGTATCGAGAATTGAAGCTGCGTTAAAAATGCTCTACGCTCCTTTTTTGGAGCCTAAGGCAGCCTTTTTGTGGACTCTCAATACCAGAGTTATTTTTATGGTGCGGCCAGAAAAAAGCCGGCGTTAGTTTTTCGGGTCGTTACCGACAAAACTCCAAATCTAGCCGAAAGACTTCAAAGGGACAGTCAACACCAGAATTTTTGTTGTTTATAAAGATAGTTAATCCCTTTATTACCCATTCCGCAATTTTGCATAACCAACACAGTTATAATAATACACGTTTTACCTCTGTAATTACTTTGTATCTATGCCTCTGCAAACTGCAACCTTATTTTAATTCTTTTGACAGACTTGCATTGTAGCCAATCAGTGCTCACTCCTAGGTAACTTCACGTGCATGAGCTCAATGTTATCTATATGAAACACATGAATTAACGCCCTCTAGTGGTGAAAAACTGTCAAAATGCATTCAGATTAGAGGCGGCCTTCAAGGGCTAAGAAATTAGCATATGAGCCTACCTAGATTTAGCTTTCAATTAAGAATACCAAGAGAATTGGTGATAAAAGTAAATTGGAATGTTGTTTAAAATGACATGCTCTATTTGAATCATGAAAGTTATTTTGGACTTGACGGCTCCTTTAAGTAACATTGGAGCTATTAAGTGAAAGTAGTTCTCAATGTAAAATAGTTGGCAAAACATTATTCTGCATGCTTCATATGGATCAGGAATAACAGCACAAGCTTCTGATTCTATTATATTGTGGGGAAAATATATTTTTCCTCGTACATTTGAAAGGCAAAACATAAATATAAGCTGCTTTATATCTAATATTTTCTACCACCCAGTAACCAGTGATATCTGACACAGACACATCAGTTTGCCACAATGCAGACAAACATTATTAAATACAGATATTAATGGTGCTAGAAAAACTAACAACCAAATACAATTCAGAAATTCCTGCTTACAGCCCAACTTTCAGATTATTGGCAGAGGGTAATTAAACATTCAAGTTAACAATCATACTAATTTTTTACATATAAGTGTTTTAAATACATAACTGTTTGTGTATGCTTGTAACGTAGATATACAGTGCACTGTACGGCTGTATGTATGAGTCTTCTTAAATAGGATACAACAGTATCATTATTTGTGATGATGTGATTGGCTGCTTATTAATATTATTTTTTTCCATGCAATACATGTTATATATTATTTTACATTTAAACAAATCTGAATGCAGGAAATGCAAATGTTACTTTGGATGGCTTAAAGTAATGGTAAACTTTCCATCTGTATAAACCAGGGGTGTCCAAACTTTGCTCTCCAGAGGTTTTGGAACTACATTTCCCATGATGCTCAGCTACATAAAATGCTGGCTGAGCATCATCGGAAATGTAGTTCCAAACCAGATCCAGAATGTTATCAACATTTTATATGGACTTTAATTCATCAGTGTAATGAAGATATGCTTTAACTTACTTTTTAATGTAGCACTGAAATTTAAATACCCTGCACTCCGGCCATCTACTTCAAAAATATATTTTTTTGTGAGCAAACATTTTTATCTGTTCTCCAGTCAGGGCTCTAGCCATATGACACTCACCCAAATTTTTTTTTTGTAGCTAAAATTTGATTTGAGAACAGTTCAAACAAGGCAGGATTGGTCTACCAGATTACCAGGAGATTTGCCAGTGGACGCATCAATTTGTGCAGAAAAGCTACAAATCAATGAGGTGATTAATGGATATAATTGGGTTGTAGGGTGCCTATATAACAACAATCTGGCACTTTTATTTAATACAAAATAATATAATTTAATTCTGATAAAAACAATACTGGGAGGAAAATCCCAGTAATCCATTTTGAGACAAATGTGTCTTGTGCATTCTACTGACTCAACAGAAAAAAGGGCTGCTTTTTATTCCCTGCCTGGCCCTGAGTTTAAACTGTTAGCTCACAAAAAATAATACTTTTGAAGTGGGTGGCTGGAGCGCTGGGTATTTGAATTTCAGTGCTATAGCATATCTTTATTACATATGATGAATTAAAGTCCATCGAAAATATTGCTAATATTTCGGATCTGTTTATACAAAGGGGAACGTTTACCATCACTTTAAATCATTGAAAAAGTATTTTACAGAGATTGTAGTGCAGTCTCAGCAGTAAAAGTATGGAAATATTACAATATTACCTCTGTTTTTGGAGAACGTTGCCTTAGAAATTGTGCATTATTGATGTTTGTAAGTAAATTGTTTTCTTAAAATAATAATAATGATATTATGAACACCATACATTCAGACCCTAACTGGGTTCCTTTAAGGAAAAAAAATAATTACCTTTATTATTATTCAAGATTATGCTTTAGGAAACAAATGCAAACGTTCATATGTTTTTTTGCATTTATTTTCTTTTAATCATATGTTGTTTACAATCAGATTAGTGAACAGAAGAATTTTAGCTGGTGTTTGCAGTCTCGTGCTGTTTTGCTCAGGATGCACCATACAGTGCAGAGCTATTTTTCTTGTTGATTATATGTTTAATTGTTCAACTTTAACAATAGCCAAACAATATTCAGTTGTTCTGCATTTAAACAATGTATATTATTTCTAAAATTGCAAATATATCAAAACTACTTTTTCGATATTAGACAGTTTGCAAAGCTACTTTGCAAAATATAATCCATAGAAAATATCTCTGCAACCAAAAAAATACAACCACCCCCCCAGAAATGGGCACAATTAAAATGCCCATGGGGCAGACCTCAAGAGTGTATGTAGCCTGTGATTGTTATGTAACATTGTGTCATGTGATCGATTGTGAGACAAATGGATGCACCAAACCAATGTTTGCAAGGGATTGAGTCTAACACCTCATGCACAATCCTACTCCAATCTTAGTGTTAGGACTTCAATCCTATCGGAATTAAAGGTGAAAAAATCCTGTTGGCTGATGCAATCAGCCAATAGGATTGAACTTCAATCCTATTGGCTGATCCAATCAGCCAATAGGATTGAGCTTGCATTCTATTGGCTGATTGGAACAGCCAATAGAATGGAAGCTCAATCCTATAGGATTTTTTCACCTTTAATTCTGATTGGCTGATAGAATTCTATCAGCCAATTGGAATTCAAGGGACGCCATCTTGGATGATGTCATTTAAAGGAACCTTCATTCAGCAAGAAGACGTCTTTGGAAGAGGTGCTCCACGCCAGATGACTTGAAGATGGGGCCACTCCACGTCGGAAGGATGAAGATAGAAGATGCCGTCTGGGTGAAGACTTCTGCTCGTCTGGAGGACCACTTCTGCTGGCTTTGTTGAGGACATCTTGCCGCTTGGATGAAGACTTCTCCCGGTAAGTGGATCTTCAGGGGTTTATTGGGTGGGTTTTATTTTTAGGTTAGGGCTTTGGGCCGCAATGGAGCTAAATGCCCCTTTTTTTTTTTTTTTTAAACAAAAATTTTATTGAGGATTTTGCGCATAAGTACATGTTCTGATGAAAAATGCAGGTTAAATACAATACAATCATGAGAAACATATTTGTGTTTGCATATTGTCAGATATCTATCCTCATTTTTTACTAGCATTATTACTATATCCTAACTAAAGGCAAACTGCATTCTTTGAAAAATAAAATATACATCAAGATAAGATATGATACTATAAAGGCCATATCTTGAAAGGCAATGTACTTTTTCTGTTATCTGTACCTGATAGACATGGTTTTGTAAGTGAATTTGATATTGCATACGAGAATATAATCCTAGGAGTGAGGAGAATTTTGCTATATAAAGACTCTATACTTATGAAAAGTAGAAAGGAAAAAATAGAAGGGGAGGGTAAAAAGTAGATAGATGTGCTACCACCTCGTTGACATGATCCTAAATATCGCATAAAAGATATACAGGGAGTGCAGAATTATTAGGCAAATGAGTATTTTGACCACATCATCCTCTTTATGCATGTTGTCTTACTCCAAGCTGTATAGGCTCGAAAGCCTACTACCAATTAAGCATATTAGGTGATGTGCATCTCTGTAATGAGAAGGGGTGTGGTCTAATGACATCAACACCATATATCAGGTGTGCATAATTATTAGGCAACTTCCTTTCCTTTGGCAAAATGGGTCAAAAGAAGGACTTGACAGGCTCAGAAAAGTAAAAAATAGTGAGATATCTTGCAGAGGGATGCAGCACTCTTAAAATTGCAAAGCTTCTGAAGCGTGATCATCGAACAATCAAGCGTTTCATTCAAAATAGTCAACAGGGTCGCAAGAAGCGTGTGGAAAAACCAAGGCGCAAAATAACTGCCCATGAACTGAGAAAAGTCAAGCGTGCAGCTGCCAAGATACCACTTGCCACCAGTTTGGCCATATTTCAGAGCTGCAACATCACTGGAGTGCCCAAAAGCACAAGGTGTGCAATACTCAGAGACATGGCCAAGGTAAGAAAGGCTGAAAGACGACCACCACTGAACAAGACACACAAGCTGAAACGTCAAGACTGGGCCAAGAAATATCTCAAGACTGATTTTTCTAAGGTTTTATGGACTGATGAAATGAGAGTGAGTCTTGATGGGCCAGATGGATGGGCCCGTGGCTGGATTGGTAAAGGGCAGAGAGCTCCAGTCCGACTCAGACGCCAGCAAGGTGGAGGTGGAGTACTGGTTTGGGCTGGTATCATCAAAGATGAGCTTGTGGGGCCTTTTCGGGTTGAGGATGGAGTCAAGCTCAACTCCCAGTCCTACTGCCAGTTTCTGGAAGACACCTTCTTCAAGCAGTGGTACAGGAAGAAGTCTGCATCCTTCAAGAAAAACATGATTTTCATGCAGTACAATGCTCCATCACACGCGTCCAAGTACTCCACAGCGTGGCTGGCAAGAAAGGGTATAAAAGAAGAAAATCTAATGACATGGCCTCCTTGTTCACCTGATCTGAACCCCATTGAGAACCTGTGGTCCATCATCAAATGTGAGATTTACAAGGAGGGAAAACAGTACACCTCTCTGAACAGTGTCTGGGAGGCTGTGGTTGCTGCTGCACGCAATGTTGATGGTGAACAGATCAAAACACTGACAGAATCCATGGATGGCAGGCTTTTGAGTGTCCTTGCAAAGAAAGGTGGCTATATTGGTCACTGATTTGTTTTTGTTTTGTTTTTGAATGTCAGAAATGTATATTTGTGAATGTTGAGATGTTATATTGGTTTCACTGGTAAAAATAAATAATTGAAATGGGTATATATTTGTTTTTGGTTAAGTTGCCTAATAATTATGCACAGTAATAGTCACCTGCACACACAGATATCCCCCTAAAATAGCTAAAACTAAAAACAAACTAAAAACTACTTCCAAAAATATTCAGCTTTGATATTAATGAGTTTTTTGGGTTCATTGAGAACATGGTTGTTGTTCAATAATAAAATTAATCCTCAAAAATACAACTTGCCTAATAATTCTTCACTCCCTGTATACATGAGATTAATTATCTGTGTGGTTTTCGCCACCTACTCTGAGGTCCTTAGGGTGCATTGCGGATTATAAGCATAAGATTATGAACATAAACTTAAGTGATGCTAAACGGTATGCTAGATTTATCAGAGTTGTATATATTCAAAGGATAAATCAAACAATTCTAATTTTAACATTAAATGCATGCTCCTTAAACTGAGCTAAGCAAAAGTAACAGGACGTCTCATATTGACACTGCTAGTAAAAGTAATATTTCTACCCCCATCGTCTCTTCAGGAAAGTCTTTCTGGGGCCCATTACCATGCAGTTTTCCAGTGGTCTGCGGGCAGCAGCTGCTAATATACTAATTATCACCCCGGGTTCATTTGCCACTAAGGGGCCTGACCTAGTTGTGGTTTTGCTCTTTCCGGGTATCCCTCCCGGCCCCCAGTTCAGTGTTGCTGAAACAACTCCCTGCTGTCGCTCTCTGTTCCAGGTGTCCTCCATAGTTTGAAATCTTGGTCGTATGATCAAGGATTTAAATCCTCCTCGAGCTGGCTTCATAGTTGCGTCCGGTAGTTCCGGTGCTGTCTTGTTGAGTGGAGGTTCCTTTCTGTGCGTGTCTGAGACCGGGTAAGTCTGCCCTGTGCTGAATGACTCTCTCTGTATAGGTAGGTTGCCAACTATTCTGGTGCTGACGTCTCGTTTTGTATTCGGCTGTTCCGTCGGGTGGATCACTGCATCTCTCTCCGCAGTTAAGCGTTTCAGCAGATAGTCGTATGGGGCCCTCTCTATAAGCCTGTGCATGAGGGACGCAAGTTTTGCGGGAAAGTCCTCAATGTGTTCTAGACAGTTCTTGTCTATAATATCCGTCATATTTTAAAATGATTTCTTCTCTCTCTCTCAAGGATCTTGTGGCAATTAATTTTATGCTAGGCAACAGATCAGGTTATTGTCCAGTCAGTGATAGATGTTGAAGAGGTTCAGTAAGTCTGACTATGCAGATGGCACTGATGACCCGGCACTTCCCGGGGAGAGGTGTATGCCTAGTAGTAGTAGACTGCCGCCTAAGGCTTTTATGTTCCGATCTGAGCCCCCAGTGTCATAAAAACAGCTAAGAAAAGATATATAGGGCCACAATTACCAGAGCTGTGGAGCTTTGTATAATGTACTCTTATTCCTGCTGTTAAAAGGATAATAATCGGTGGATTATTAAGGGTCTTGCTGGAGCCTTCAGAAAATGCGTCCCATTCCAAACGCTGGACAGACACGCCCCTGCTAAATGCCCTTTTAAGGGCAATGCCCATACAAATGCCCTTTTCAGGGCAATGGGGAGCTTAGGTTGTTTAAAGGAACCTTCATCCATCGGTAGTCATCGTCAGAAGAGGATGCCCCGCCACGGATGTCTTGAAGATGGAGCCGCTCTTGAAGATGGATGGATGATGTCTTGAAGATGGATGAAGATAGAAGATGCCGTCTGGATGAAAACTTCTGCGGGCTTGGATGAAGACTTCGGCCGCTTCGTTGAGGACTTCTACTGGCTTCTTGGAGGATGGATGTCGGATCTTCAAAACTGTAAGTAAATCTTCTGGGGTTAGTGTTAGGATTTTTTAAGGGTTTATAGAGCTAAATGCCCTTTTAAGGGCAATGCCCATCCAAATGCCCTTTTCAGGGCAATGGGGAGCTTAGGTTTTTTGGGTTAGCTTTTTATTTGGGGGGTTGGTTGTGTGGGTGGTGGGTTTTACTGTTGGGGGGGGGGGTATTTGTATTTTTTTTACAGGTAAAAGCGCTGATTTCTTTGGGGCAATGCCCTGCAAAAGGCCCTTTTAAGGGCTATTGGTAGTTTAGTTTAGGCTAGGTTTTTTTTTATTTTGTGTGGGCTTTTTTATTTTGATAGGGCTATTAGATTAGGTGTAATTAGTTTAAAGATCTTGTAATTTGATTTTTATTTTCTGTAATTTAGTGGGGGGGTTTTGTAATTTAGCTCATTTTATTTAATTTAGATAATTGTATTTAATTTAGGGAATTTATTTAATTGTAGTGTAGTGTTAGGTGTTAGTGTAACTTAGGTTAGGTTTTATTTTACAGGTAAATTTGTATTTATTTTAGCTAGGTAGTTATTAAATAGATAATAACTATTTAGTAACTATTCTACCTAGTTAAAATAAATACTTACCTGTAAAATAAAAATAAAACCTATTAGTTATATTGTAGCTATCTTAGGGTTTATTTTATAGGTAAGTATTTAGTTTTAAATAGGAATTATTTAGGTAATGATAGTAATTTGTATTAAGATTTATTTAAATTATATTTAAATTAGGGGGTGTTAGGGTAAGACTTAGGTTTAGAGGTTAATAACTTTAGTATAGTGGCGGCGACGTTAGGGGCGGCAGATTAGGGGTTAATAAATGTAGGTAGGTGGCGGCAATGTTAGGGCGGCAGATTAGGGGTTAATAATATTTAACTAGTGTTTGCGATGCGGGAGTATGGTGGTTTAGGGTTTAATATGTTTATTATAGTGGCGGCGACATTGGGGGCAGCAGATTAGGGGTTAATAAATGTAGGTAGGTTGCGGCGACATTGGGGGAGGTATATTAGGGGTTAATAAATATAATGTAGGTGTCGGTGATGTTGGGGGCAGCAGATTAGGGGTTCATAAGTATAATGTAGGTGTCGGCGATGTCGGGGGCGTCAGATTAGGGGTTAATAAGTGTAAGATTAGGGGTGTTTAGACTCGGGGTTCATGTTAGGGTGTTAGGTGTAAACATAAAATGTGTTTCCCCATAGGAATCAATGGGGCTGCGTTACTGAGCTTTTCACTGCTTTTTTGCAGGTGTTAGACTTTTTCTCAGCCAACTCTCCCCATTGATGTCTATGGGGAAATCATACGCATACAACCAGCTCACCGCTGACTTAAGCAGCGCTGGTATTGGAGTGCGGTACGAAGCACAATTTTGCTCTATGCTCACTTCTTGCCTTTTAACGCCGGGTTTGTAAAAACCTGTAATACCAACGCTGTAGGAAAGTGAGCGGTGAGAATAACGTGCAAGTTAGTACCGCGCCCCTCATACCTCAAAACTCGTAATCTAGCCGAAGGTTTGCATTGAAGGATGTCATTCCCCCTGGTAACAAAACCAACAAGGGATATAAAACATTTTACTGTTTAAAAAAAAAAAAGGAGTGGTTTGTATGTAATAGAAATCATTCCAATACGTGTTATTCATAATTTATTTGTATTAATTATTTTACTTAATTTGTACAGGGTCCTTTACTTCCTTTTACAAGCCCCACAAGGGGTCTGTGTTCTATACAGAAAGGCAAAGAAGGAGCTTCGGCTTTGTAAGTGGTTGCTAGGAGGCACATGCACTAACTCCAGTCATTTTGCTGAAAAAAATCATGTGACAGGAAATAAAAAAATAAAATGTACAAATACAAACTCTTCTGAAAAATAATTATAAGTTCTGAAAACCAATTATAAATATGTACTGCTACTGAAAATTATTGTCCATATTTTAAATATTTAGATTTTCTTATTATTGCTAACATCATTATTTAGAGTAGGTCAAAATAAAAACAAGACACCTTAACAATGTACAGTAGTTTATTCTTATTTATTTTTTTCACCTTGGTCATTTTATCATGTTAGTCTATGTATACAACTTACATTATTACATACCATTTTTGAAATTTGGCATAAATATAGGTATGTAATAAGTGCAAAGGTCAAAATTAATGAAGGTAACAGGAAGCATAATACTTTTTGTCTTTGTCATCAGTTAAAACAGATACATGAGGAATATTGACCTGGCCGATTAAATGTATTTTTGAGAAGAATGGATTTTTTTTCAAGAGTGTTTGGTTTTCTATTAGTCATACATTTCTGAGCATAACTGATGAAAATTAGTTCTCACTATTATTACTGCTTTAAGAGTTTCCACAGTAAGTCTACATTTTTCATAACTCCAGTATATGTTCATCAAACTGAAGATATCTTCTGTGGGGAAAATGTATCGTGTCTAGCAGACATGATCCGCTGTAGCAATCATGTCCACTATACATCGATAAATGATGACAGCATTCGCTGTCGGCATTTATCATTGCACAAGCAGTTCTGGTGAACTGCTTGTGCAATGCTGCCCCTTGCAGATTCGCGGCCAATCGGCCGCTAGCAAAGTGTGTCAATCATCCTGATCTTATTTGATGGGACGGATTGCTGTCCGCCACCTCAGAGGAGGCATACGAGTTAAGGAGCAGTGGTCTTAAGACCACTGCTTCTTAACTCCTGTTTCCGGCCAGCCTAAAGGCTCGTGCAGAAACAAGAGTACACGGCCCCATTCGGGCCGTGATAAATCGTCCCCTTTAAATGCATTGGTTCCAGGAACAGACAACAAAAACTGGATCATTTTATAGATGGTGCAAACACTAATGGGCAAGTCATCACATTGTTTGAATATTGCTATCCAACGTTCTGAGAGGGAAACTTTTTTAGCATTTTAGTCTTCAATGTTCTGACACGAGTCTTCAAACAACATATTTTCATTTAAACGTATCAAAGGTGCATAGTTAGAAAGGAAATCAAGAGATGTTGCCACATAACTCAACTCAGGAACTTTTCTTAAAATTAATCTTTGATACTTTTTTAATAGCTTTATTATGACGACACTCACCGGCCACTTTATTAGGTACACCTGTTCAATTGCTTGGTAACACAAATTGCTAATCAGCCAATCACATGGCAGCACCTCAATGTATTTAGGCATCTAGACGTGGTGAAGACAACTTGCTGAAGTTCAAACTGAGCATTAGAATGGGGAAGAAAGAGGATTTAAGTGACTTTAAATGTTGCATGGTTGTTGGTGGCAGACAGGCTGGTCTGAGTATTTCAAGAACTGCTGATCTACTGGGATTTTCACGCACAATTATCTCTAGGGTTTGCATAGAATGGTCCAAAAAAGAGAAAATATCCAGTGAGCGGCAGTTGTGTGGACAAAAATGCCTTCTTGAGGTCAGAGGAGAATGGGCAGAATGGTTCGAGATGAAAGAAAGGCAACATTAACTCAAATAACCACTCGTTACAACCAAAGTATGCAGAATACCATCTCTAAATGCCCAACTCGTCGAACCTTGAAGCAGATGGACTACAGCAGCAGAAGACCACACTGGGTGCCACTCCTGTCAGCTAAGAACAGGACACTGAGGCTACAATTTGCACAGCCTCACCAAAAATTGGACAATAGAAGATAGGAAAAAACGTTGCCTGGTCTGATGAGTCTCGATTTCAGCTGCGACATTCAGATGGTAGGGTCAGGATTTGGCATAATCAACATGAAAACATGGATCTATCCTGCCTTGTATCAACAGTTCAGGCTGGTGGTGGTGTAATGGTGTGGGGGATATTTTCTTTTATTATTATTATTATTATTATTATTTATTTGTAGAGCGCCAACAGATTGTGCAGCGCTATTTTCTGGGCACACTTTGGGCCCCTTAGTACCAATTAAGCACCTGAGTATTGTTGCTGACCATGTCAATCCCTTTATGACTACAGTGTACCCATCTTCTGATGGCTAACTCCAGCAGGATAATGCACCATGTCCCAAAGCTTAAATCATCTCAAACTGATTTCTTGAACATGACAATGAGTTCACTGTACTCCAATGGCCTCCACAGTCACCAGATCTCAAACCAATAGAGCACCTTTGGGATGTGGTGGAATGGAAAACTGCGTGATGCTATCATGTCAATATGGACCAAAATGTTTGTGGAATGTTTCAAACACCTTGTTGAATCTATGCCACGTATAATTAAGGCAGTTCTGAAGGCAAAAGGTGGTCCAACCTGGTACTAGCAAGGTGTAACTAATAAAGTGGCCGGTGAGTGTGTATATATATATATCTATCTATCCTGGTGTGTTGATGCGGCACAACCGCTGATTGGAGTTTCTTATGTGTCCTGATGAAGGCTTCCTTGTAGGCCGAAATGTCGACTTATGATTTTTTCAATGTTGCTGTGATGAAAAATAAATGATTCTTTATTCATATAAATCCTGAGAGTGCCCTCTCTTTCCTGTTTTTTATATATATATATATATATATATATATATATATATATACACATATATACACACACACACACATATATATATATATATATATATATATATATATATATTTGTGTATACATATGTATATTTATGTTTATATATGTGTGCATATGTATTTATGTATTTATATGTGTATATATGTATTTACAGACATTAATAAACATATGAATAAATACATAAATATGTACACACACACACACCATACACACACACACATATATATATATATATATATATATATATATATATATATTTTCATATGACAACACTGAAGAAATGACACTTTGCTACAATGTGAAGTAGTAAATGTACAGCCTGTATAACAGTGTAAATTTTCTGTCCTCTCAAAATAACTCAACACACAGCCATTAATGTCTAAACCATTGGCAACAAAAGTGAGTAGACCCCTAAATGGAAATGTCCAAATTGGGTCCAATTAGCCAGTTTCCCTCCCCAGTGTCATGTGACTCGTTAGTGTTACAAGGTCTCAGGTGTGAATGGGGAGCAGGTGTGTTAAATTTGGTGTTATCGCTCTCACACTCTCTCATACTGGTCACTGGAAGTTCAACATGGCACCTCATGGCAAAGAACTCTCTGAGGATCTGAAAATAAGAATTGTTGCTCTACATAAAGATGGCCTAGACTATAAGAAGATTACCAAGACCCTGAAACTGAGCTGCAGCATGGTGTGCAAGACCATACAGCAGTTTCACAGGACAGGTTCCACTCAGAACAGGCCTCACCATGGTCGACCAAAGAAGTTGAGTGCACGTGCTCAGCATCATATTTAGAGGTTGTCTTTGGGAAATATACGGATGAGTGCTGCCAGTATTGCTGCAGAGGTTGAAGGGGTGGGGGGTCAGCCTGTCAGTGCTGAGACCATACGCCGCACACTGGATCAAATTGGTCTTCATGGCTGTCATCCCAGAAGGAAGCCTCTTCTAAAGATGATGCACAAGAAAGCCCGCAAACAGTTTGCTGAAGATAAGCAGACTAAGGACATGGATTCCTCGAACCATGTCCTGTGGTTCCGATGAGACCAAGATAAACTTATTTGGTTCAGATGGTGTCAAGCATGTGCGGCGGCAACCAGTTGAGGAGTAGTGTGTCTTGCCTACAGTCAAGCATGGTGGTGGAAGAGTCATGGTCTGGGCCTGCATGAGTGCTGCCGGCACTGAGGAGCTACAGTTCATTGAGGGAACCATGAATGCCAACATGTACTGTGACATACTGAAGCAGAGCATGATCACCTCCCTTCGGAGACTGGGCCACAGGACAGTATTCCAACATGATTACGACCCCAAACATACCTCCAAGATGACCACTGATTAGTTAAAGGAGCTGAGGGTAAAGGTGATGGACTGGCCAAGCATGTCTCCAGAACTAAACCCTATGGAGCATCTGTGGGGCATCCTCAAACAGAAGGTGGGGGAGCGCAAGGTCTCTAACATCCACCGGCTTTGTGATGTCATCATGAAGGAGTGAAAGAGGACTCCAGTGGCAACCTGTGAAGGTCTGGTGAACTTGATGCCCCAGAGAGGCAAGGCAGTGCTGAAAATAATGGTGGCCGCACAAAATATTGACACTTTGGACCCAATTTGGACATTTCCATTTAGGGGTTGTACTTACTTTTGTTGCCAACGGTTTAGACATTAATAGCTGTGTGTTGAGTTATTATTGAGGGGACAGCAAATTTGCACTGTTTTACAGGCTGTACACTCACTACTTTAAATTGTAGCAAAGTGTAATTTCTTCAGTGTTGTCACATGAAAATATATAGTAAAATATTTACAAAAATGTGAGGATTGTACTCACTTTTGTGAGATGCTGTATGTATATATGTATATACATGCACTGGAGCCCTTTGCAGTTAAGTAGATAAAAAAATGTAAAATCATATATGTTAAAGTGTGCATTTACTGTAAATATTTAACATTCTAATGTTCTTTACATAGTAGAATATGCTCTATTTATTTATAAATAAATAGGTATAGATATATACTGTAAAAAAGAAACATTAAAAATATGTACTTATGAATAATTAGAACATATTCTTCTATGTAAAGAACATTGGAATGCAAAATATTCATATTTTCATGTCGGTTAAGCACACTTGAGAATATGTGATCTGGTTTATGTGCGAGTAGGGCTTTTTGCACTTTTTTGCTACATTGACTTCTATGGGGGAATACGTTATTGCGTGTGCAATATTTTAAGTTCAACTTTTAATGCGCGTTGGGTTAGCACGGGAGCATTAATTTTTTACTTTCAACTTGTAAAACAAGCGCAACCAGATGTGCACAAAAAAGCTTATTTCTCCACTTGTAATTGTGCCCACTGTAGGCACAGTCAGAAATGTTCATGTTTCATTTACCTCTATCGAGATACATCTCCAAGTTTAATTTACATAAAGTATAACAAAACAGAGAGAGACTAAATTGTGAACAAACTAGACTTGTGCAGCACCCAAAAAATTAGTTTGTCTGAATCTTTTGGAATGAATATTAAAGGGAAATTTGTTTCCCTGAATATGAGCTAGATTACAAGTGGAGCGCTAACTGTTGCACTTGAGCGATATTGTGATTTTTTGCGTGAAATTAATAGTGCTAGTTGAAAATAAACACAAGAGCACAATCGCATTTTACACTTGTCTGGTTAGCATGACTGAAAACCTTGCGTTAAGGGTAGTGCACTTAACACAACATAAATACAATAAAATATTCAGTTACACTCATATAAACACTATTGGATAAAAATGAGTCTCTAAAAAATAAAATAAAAGTTATAAGGGTTAAAGGTATATGGTATATGACAAGGTGTTTGACTGCAAAGAGCTATATTGTATACATAAATACATATCTAAACATGTGTATGTATGTGTATATATATATATATATATATATATACATTTATCTGTACACACATATATGTATGTATTTATGTGTTTTACTGTACATATTTCACATTAAAATATTCTTCACATACAAGACAGTGTTATTTTTATTGTTAATATATATTCCTATATATGTATCTGGATGTACCTATATATATATATATATATATATATATATATATATATATATATACACACACACACAGAGAAGCACACTCACAGGAATGAACAATGGTATTGAGCCAGTTGTTCGTTCCTGTGAGTGTGCTTCTCTCTGTGTGTATTTAGTCTCCCTATGGGGAAAAGGGGAAACCAGACGTGGACTCCTTGCTCAGTGTGGTTAGAGGAATATGGCTACACCTCACTGATGAGGCTCAATGAAGGCTGAAACAATCGTCTGGGGTTGCTGTGTTCTTTGTTCAGAGAGGAATTGCCTGGTATTTCGGCGCTGGACTGACCATAATAGGTGGGATCAGACTGATATACTACAGGAAAGTTCTACTCTGTGAAAAACATTACTGGGCTAAAAGAAGCTGCACCCAGGTGGTAAATCACCATAGAACAGGCTAACAATGGAATTGAGCCAGTTGTTCCTTCCTGTGAGTGTGCTTCTCTTTGTGTGTATTTAGTCTCCCTATGGGAAAAAGGGGAAACCAGACATGAACTCCTTGCTCAGTGTGCTTAGAAGAATATGGCTACACCTCACTGATGAGGCCCAATGAAGGCTGAAACAATCGTCTGGGCTTGCTGTGTTCCTTGTTCAGAGTAGAATTGCCTGGTATTTTGGCGCTGGACTGACCGTAATAGGCGGGATGAGACTGATATACTACAGGAAAGTTCTACTCTGTGAAAAGCATTAATGGGCTAAAAGAAGCTGCCTCCCAGGTGGTAAATCGCCATAGAACAGGCTAACAATGGTATTGAGCCAGTTGTTCATTCCTGTGAGTGTTGCTTCTCTCTGTGTGTTTATATATATATATATATATATATATATATATTTAATAATAAAAATAAAATAAAAAATCCATATGAAGAACAAAGGAATGTAAAATATGAGTAAACAAGCATGTTTCATGCTTTAGTTGTAATGTGATGGGGTAACGCATATGAAGAATTTGTTTTTTAAAGTTCATTACAGAAATATTAAATATAAAAAAAAATTATAAAAATTATTGAAAATTATACATGCTGTAAAAAAATATATATATTGCATTGATTATTTCGAATTTTTTACAGTATCTATCATATTTTAATAATTATTAATATTTTTTTAATATTTAATATTTCAAGAACAGGTTTTAATAATAAATATAAATTTATATGACATTGTTACTGTAAAAAAGATAACTATACCTATATTTCTATAGGAATAGATATAAAGGTATACGTATATACACATATATATATATAGAGGCATATATATTTACAATAAAAATAAAAAAAATAAAGTTTTTCTGTATTAACATTTGAATAACTCCTGTCGGGTTAGCGCACAAGCGATAAGTGTTAAGTGTTTTCTGCTGGCTCTCTCCATTGAAGTCTAAGAGTAGAATAAGTTAATGTGGTCACAATATTCTAAGTCCTTTGGCTAGTACGCGTCAGGTTTTGCTTGCTTGCAAACTTTTATTTTCCACTTGTAATAAGCGTGTTGTCCAACGCACACAAAAAGCATAGTTGTAGCAATGTTTACGCACGAGCGAAAGCGCTACATAGCACTCTATTTGCTGGCTGCAATATTTCGGTGCTCATTTCATTATAAATGAAAACAAATACTGAATATTCATAGTACATTTACATTCATTTTCTTAAACAAATGTAAATGTCGAAAGCTACAGGTGAAAAAGTTCACCTGTAGCTTTATATTTACCTTTAGCACATTGGAGAGATGCGCTAACCCACATCCTCTTCTTCACAGAGTCCTTCTTCTTTAGCACAGACCCTGGGAGCCCCCCAAAGTAACATCCTAGTAGCACCGGTAAGACTGTGAAGGAGAGGAGTGGATTAGAGCCAGCTCTCCAGCACGCTAGAGGTAAGTATTTGACCCCTTAAAGGTAATTTAAAAAAGCAAAAACAAATGAATACCGATTAATTTCTTCCGTATTTTTTGTTTTCTTTAAATTTCATTGGTGCATTCATTTGGATATTTGATTTGTTAAAATGAAAAGAATATCCGTCTTTTTTTTTTTTTTTTTTTACAAATTTGCATTTGTAACTAAATGAACAAACACTCTTTATATATATATATATATATATATATATATATATATATATATATATATATATATATATAATATATATATATATATATATATATCTTGTCTAAGGAAAGGTGGTTATCCAGGCTGCAGGGTTTTTTAAGCTCATATCTTCCTTTATTAGCATAAAACCATTCACTCTGGTCTAAAGACCTTCATACACCAAAATACTAACAACAAGAAAATGCTTTATGTGTGTTTTTAATGTATAGTGTTCTTTGAATGATGACAGAACAGACATTAAAGTGTTGAAAAATATCCCCAGCACAACATAAATTCTTGTTAAAAAGCTATTTGTACAATAAATGTGAATTCTAAATATTTTCATTTACTGTGTTCCTATTACTGGATGCAATTTAATCAGCACAACAGGTATGTCTAAAAGCTCATCAACCAATGATGTTGATTATTTTCAATTTGCAACAAATTAAACAGCACATTTATTTGTTTTCCCTATGTTTTTGGGTAACATAAACTTAAACCTTAAGGTGTCACTCTCATTAAAAAATATGTGAAAGCACAAGAGTCTGTAAATTTTTTTATGCAATTGTTTAGCATTTATATACAATTGCTCTGTACTGCAAAGATTAATAAATTCATTTTTTAGAACTTATTATTTTGCATTACCAATAATTCTGTAGAAACTACCCTCTAATTAAGGTTGTGTCAAGAAAAAATAAATACATAAATGGTGTGTGAAAAATGTTTGTTAACTTATCTTACATGTAACACAAAAATGTAAATACAGTTTTGAAAAACCAATTTAAAAATAATTTCAGCCTTTGTCAAAAGGTCATAGTATATTCTTTTTAAACATGGATGTCCTTTTCCATTAATAATGTACTGTTGTTTGCAATTATCTAAACTTTGAGGCAATATAATCATAATCAGTTGTCATTGAAGCTTTGAAGAAATGCAGCCCATTTGTGTGGCTCAGTACTAAGATAAGGGAAGCTTAGAATATTCATTATGGAACTTGGCATCAGTTTAATGATACCATTTTCACATTCCAGATGGGATAGAAAAATACTTTATAAATAAAGTTCATTCTCATCTGTTTGAAATATAGTGTCTACGCTTAAACCAACAGTGCATATGAAGCAGAAGATTGCTTGTTAGAAACAATTACATACACTTATACATCATTTACAAACAAGCAGTGATTGAAGAACATGAACATGCTTTTAATCAAAAAAATGTGGTGTTCCAGGCATTTCTATGCAAAATTTACCAATCTTTTACCACTAAAATCATGACAAAAAAAGGCTGTAATATTAATTTTTTTATTGCCTTTCACTCATTTGGGGTTTATTTAATTTTGCTTTGATATGTTTGAGGAAAAAAAAATGTAAATACATATATTTACATTTAATTGCTTAAATTCTTATCGTTTACCCCCCCTCAGATGTTCTCTAACTATTTACTTCAGAACAATCAAGTAAGTAATTTACAACAGTATTAACCACGTCAGCCTAGTGTTCTCGACCCAAGATACATGCACAAAATATTCAATTCTTTACAAAGAGAGAAGTTCTCAACCCAGTAATAATCAACAGCTCAGTAGCTTGTTCTTTGGTGGGTGACCGACCTGGGAGCAGCCTTTTTTAGCCCATTTGTTTCTTTAACAGGGAAGAGCTTTCCTGAAGTATATCAGTCTGATCCTGCCTAAAAAAGAATGGTTCAGCCACAAAATACCACACAGTCCTACTTTGAACAAGGAACATGGCAAGCCCCAGATGATCGTTTCACAATTCTTTGGTTCAGTGAGATGTAGTTTTTGGTTTGATTTACTTCTCTCTCTGTATTATGTTTATTGTGAACCTGGGTAAAGTCTCCCCAGGGTGATGGGGGAATTCAAATGTGGACTCCCTGCCCAATGTACCTAATGGGATATGACTGTACCCCTCACTGACGAGGCCCAAAGAAAGCCAAAAAGATTGTCTGAGGGTTGCCATGTTTCTCGTTCAAAGGAAGATTGTCTGGTACTTCTGGGTTGGGCTTTTTATTCTTAGGCAGGATCAGGCTGATATACTTTAGTAAAGCTTTCTTCAGTTAAAGGCACAACTGGGCTTAAAGAGGTTGCATTCCAGGTTGTGTGACCCACCAAAGAACAAACTACTGAGCGGTTTGTTCATTCCTGGTTGTAGCACGTCTTTCTCTGAAAATATTAAATTATGTACTATTCAATGTAGTCTGAAAACTGTAGATAATACACAGACACTAGTTCACCAGATTAGATTATGATGTATTATTATTCTGTCATTCTAATGTAAACAGATATATACCTAAATCCAACAGAGATTTCATACCTGCTTTTTATAGTCAATAATTCATACCAAGCCAACACCTTAGGGTAGAGTTTTACAATGTGGGAAGAACTCCACAAGACAGGAGGCTAAAAACAGGGACTGTCCTGGGAAGTATGGATTTTGGATTTTGATAATATTACTCAAAAATATGTAAAAAGTTAACATTTCTCACCATTAAATCCTTTATCATGCAAAACATAAAAATGTACCTGAAAATTAAAAATAATAAATATTGTGTCAGTTCCATTTGCAAGTTTTATGTTGTTTTGTATGTGGGATATTGTAGAATATTGAATACCATTTATGTAAGTAGTCAGTATGTGGAATTCCTAAACCCGTATCTCCTGAGTAGTCCAATCTAGTTCAAATTTATATAAAAAAAATCTGTTTGCATCAAGTTGTACCAAAAGTCAAGAGATGGGAGATAAATTTGAAAGTACAGCTGCTTGTTGTCAATATATGGATGTTGGGGGAGGGTCAAGAGAAGGCGAATGTGCACCCCTGTAATTATTTTTCCAAGTATATATGCATTAGCTCCCATCTGAATCATTCTTTTGATACCAAGGATCCAGAATTTTTAAAATGTGCTATTCACATATACAAAGAACTATCATCTCGTTTTTTGCCTCTGTTATATTTGAGGATTTTTTTATTTTTGACCTTTGGAAAAATTTCTGCACCTATGTTTATATTATTACTATTTATTATTATTTTTATTATTATTATATTGGGGGGTTTTGTGGTTTAGTGGTGGTTTTGAATTCTCAAAACAGTGCATTTTCTATACTGGAAAAATATATATTCTTTACTATTAATGTTTACCTTAACTACATTGATGTTTCCTATGTATGCTGCAACTACACAGACAATTTTAATTTGGACTTTATTAACTGAAACCTTCAGTGTCATATACACTTTATGTAGTTTTTTTTTGCTGTACTGAACATGAGTCTTGTCACTTGTTGATTTCAATGGCATTTATGACTTCAAGTGTGTCAAATGGGAAGACCAATTTGGATGCAGTTTGTGATATACTAAATATATAATATGAGTAAAATATACGCATTGAAAAAAATGCTTTAATTGATCACTCCCAAATCATGTTTGTGCATCAGTATGGTAACCTGACTAAGAGGTTATTTTCAAGGGGGATAACAGTTTGTCATCTTTGAAATTACTGATATGTGTGTGTATTTTACACACAATAAAACCTGAAGAAACGATAGACAATTTGTTAAATGGGGACCTTAGATTACACTTTGTGCAAATATATAAAGTAAACGTATATATAGATCATTTATATTTTATGGAATTTAATTTAAAAAATCCTTAAAAATTATTTTTTAAATTGAAATGTGTCCTTGAAAAGCAGATAGTAAATGTAACTTCAACATCAAATTAATCTTTAAAAATGTGATATACATTGTAAAGTATTGTCTAGACAGGCTTCTCTCTGCAGGTAAGTGAAACAAATATGAGACTTAAATTATCACATCTGCAAGAAGTACATTAGAATAGGGACTAAATTATCTGGAATGAAAACATTTAACTTTAGAATAGTGATTAAAAAACATACACCAAGAAAATAATACATGGTGAGATAACATATTAATGGATGCAGATAAGAATATATTGAATTACATTAGATAAGAACCTTGAAATAGAATATATTAGGGATTTAGCTTTATTAATTTAAAAAAATGCTTAAAATAACTATCAATATTTTTGATAAGCTTAGCATTTTTTGTTTTTTCTCCATTTAGCAATCATACAAATTCTGCAAGGTTCTAGAGACATTGCCCTGAGACCATATCAGATCGAGAAAACATACATAAATATTGACTTTATTTTTAAATACTACTGGAATTTTTTTTTCTATATTTTCCAGTGAGACCTAATGGGCTTATAGTACAAGTCCTACATTTCTTTGTTACTATATTACAATAGGATGCATTGACTATGTCCCATTTATTTTACTGAATAGCAGCAATCGTCTGCATCCTTATAGAGCATTAACTTTTTTGATCATGTGATGTTAAGGTTGGTACTTTCTTTTCACTTTACTTTCTTTGATTTATATTTGCTCATAATTACAGTTATATTTCCCTCCTGTTAGTTAGACAAACTATATTTTCCTATAAAATTTTATTGTGACAAGGAGGCTAAGAGTTGCTTCTAATGTTGCGGAGGGGAGGTAATTGTTATAAATAAAATATAAGGTTTGTAATTCTATATGGGCTTATATAGCTTTACATATGAGTAACTTATAGGTGAACAGAAGGTGCAAAGTTATTTGTTTGACATTTCACATGTAATATGTGCTGCACTTATACAGCTTTCAATACAGTATCCGTATAGGCAAATGGAAAGTGCAAAGTTATTTGCTTTTCGCTTTTATTTATAATTTAGAGTTTATGCTCAATAATATAAAATAGAAAATTGACCTTTTCTCATATTTTCAAGGGTCCATGAGTGGCCTGTCAATTTGTATCAACGTTCTAATATCGATCAATTATTTACAACACAAATGTTTGATCTTGTCATGTTCTTAACAAGCTACATTGTCTTGATGTCATCAACTCTTGTATTGCTATGCAACACAACTGCATTAAACTCTTTTGTTGTGACTGGATATCTGCACTATCATATATGAATCTCAATAAAAAAAATATATAAAGAAAATATGAGATTCATTTAAAATATACAAAGGCAAAGCATGCATTGTTCTGAATGAGAGCAAAAAAAGCACTGCAGTAAAGAGATTACAAGTGACCTTAACACTTTCATGTTCCTTTAAATTAAAACCTTACAGTAAGATGAGATAAATGGGAAGAATATGTAGATCAACGGTTTAGCGAGGGATGCCATTCAAATGTTTACTAGTATTCAGCGCATTTAGAAAATGTAAGTATATGCATACAATTACGCACACAATGTATATCATCAGTACAAGTATGCCATAATATTGGTACAAATGCAATTATTCACAACTATAATTATTTTACATGACAAAACCCTTCTTAATTTCTCAGCTCGCTATCTTTCTATATGTTTTCTTTGTAGTTGATGTCCTTTGAGAGTTAACATTTCAGATGAAACTGCAAATTAAAATACTCTAGTAATTTTGCCCCCCTGGAACACTTAAAACAAAAACACTTCTATTTTCATACCACCTGGGACTAAACTGAACTCAGAAATGTAGACTAAAATCTTCCAATTCATAAAGCAAGAACTATGGTTCATGTTTTATACTCAATCCAAAATAAAAACAGTTATTAGTTACAGCTGACCTGGAAATATGAACCGAACTGCCTAAAACTAAATAAAAATATTCTTATTTACATGGACATAAAGTGCAAAAAAATGCAGTAAATGTAGGTTTCTATGCCTCTTTGTTGGTCACAGGTCAGTGCTTTTTTTGAGAAAGAAAAAGGGTGTCAGTACTCATTGATTATTGATTGATTTATTGGGCTCAATAACTTTGAGAAACGCAAAGGGAACAATATAATTTACAATACCTGATATTTTTTGCAGGCCCCCTCATTGTGAAAACTAGAGTATTTACATGATAAAGCCATGGTCATAATCAACAGTTTTTGTTACAAATATAGAAACATATACTCACTATTTTAGCAAACCATGATTAATATTAGTATACATACTTAACTCTTTCTTCCAAACTAGGTATCACTTTTTAATAAAGAATACCAAGAGAACAAAACAAATTAGATAATAGAAGTACATTGGAAAGTTGTTTTATACCACATGTTTTATGTCCCATTAATGCCACTTTAAGGTTGCTTGTTCTGTCTAATCATGAAAGTTTAATTTCAACTTTACATCCTGTTAAGGTGGTGAATGGCTTATTAAAGGATGGTAACTCAGTATAGGGTCAGAATATTTTATCAATATTGTCTAATTTTATTACATGTTCTCACGAAATTTCAATTAAAAAATGATATAGCAATTTACTTACTATTTCTACTACTAAAGATTATATCGGTTCCGTAAAATAGCCAGCCCACCCGTGATGTCACATACAATTTTTCCTTTGTGTGTCCAATGATCTATCCTGTCGCTAAGACAGGCCTTCCTGCAATACAATTTTTTTGCGCATTGCGCCCATAACGAGCAATTTCAACCGATTGTAAGAACAATCGACAGCATATAAATCCATGGAAGATTTTGCGCGTGCACATTCTATTTGACGCATGCGTCATGTTATTTTACAGCACGGCACTCACGGCACGCTATTTTAACAATTAACAATATTTTAACATTATCTTTACAAATTGATTCCAATGATTTTATGAAAATAAAATCTTTATGTAAATAGTACAGTTTTTAATAAACAATTTATATTACTTTTATTGCGATAGTAAATACATAATATATACCAAGTGATGTTAATCAATTAATAGCTTTAGATAAAAGTGAGAAATTTAATTAGGATTTATGAATATTAACTTTTTTAAATGGGTAAGATCGCTCGCACACCCGCTACACACCAATGGGCATGCGTTTAAAAATTAGAATATCGGGAGCGAGCGGAACATTATGACGTGAGGAAGAGGGTTGGAGAGAAGACAAAGCAATAATGGTGTTAGAGACAGATAAGAGGGGGCGGAGCGAGGCGAGAGATGCGGAGCAACAAGGTTAAAAAAGATTATTAAAATTGACAGAAAAATGCATATAAACTATAAAAAACGGATAATGCGGTTTAGTCACTTATAACAATACCAATTTAAATATGTGATTTTCAATTAAATGAGTTTACATCACTTTAAGCATGCTGCTGCCTCTTTATATTTAAACTAAAGCCTCTTCACTTGCATATGCAGGTTCACATGAACAAGTCAGCATTTTACAAGCTCAAAAGTCGAGAGAATAGCAATTTTAAAAAATACTGAAGTAGGTCCATGAGGGTACAGAAAGTCTTTGTCCACTATATGTATAACATTGTTGCAAAACACTGTTGCCATATTTGTGCTAAAACACGTGAACACTCTTGAGGCCTATATTGGTACTCTCATAGAAAGTACATAATATTTGACCAAGGATACCAAGAGAAATAAGTCAGTTTGTAAACTGCTGGTGCAATGCCGCCCCCTGCAAATTTGTGGCCAATCGGCTGCTTACAGGGGGGTGTCAATCAACCCGACTCATATTCGATTGGGTTGATTTCTGTCCGCAGCCTCAGAGCAGAGTGGACAAGTTATGGAACAGCGGTCTTTAGACCGCTGCTTCATAACTTCTGCTTCCGTGAGCCTTCAGGAAACAAGGGGCATCAAGCTTGATTCGGAGCTTGATAATTCGGCCCCTATTATCTTAATTTTTAAATATTATCAGTGATATATATTTTATTAAGGGCCAACTGAGTGCTGAGCTAGATAAACAAGACCTTGTTTGCATGTATTTTTAATCAAAGAGATTAGAGTTGAATATCTTACAGAAAATGAAGAGGCAAACATAAGCAGCTAAATAAATCCCTTCTATCAATATACTTTACTTTCATGTAAACAAATCTTGCAGAAAAAATATAGTTTATGTCTACCTGATATATACTATATACTATTCAAACTGAATGAAAGATTGTTTTTTGGTTTTATAATGCAGAAAAAACATACACAACTAATATTAAATGCCCAGAAACCAGCTGCTGTAGGACTTACTTACTAAAAGCTAGCCTTTGAGAAAAAAGCATAAAACAACTAAATGGTGGAAATGAGCAGCATCAATGCATACTGGTAGCTAGCTGAACCCGAGACAAATGTGTGTAGTTATCAATTAGAAGCTAGCTCCCAGTGATGCATTGCTGCTACTGGGCCTACCTACATATGCTTTTAAACAAAGAATACCAAAAAAGTCCATTGAAACGTTTCTCTCTGAACCATGAAAGTTTAATTTTGACTTTGAACTTTTCTTTAATTTAACATCCTCCGTGGAACCTGCATTTGAAAATACCCTACTGTGCAAGTTGTATATTTGCAAGGATACTTTTTTTTGTCTATTTTTTTATACATTTATATGTGTATACGAGTAAATATTTACATACATGCAGGTGTGGAAAAATATAAATGGTTTACTAGTGTGGGAATAAAGATACTAGTCCATTCAATATTATGGGGACATTGTATTTTTTTCTTTTATTATTATGAAAGAGCAACATTTAAACATTTTTTGTCTGAAAAATTAAACTAAAAGTTTAATGGCAGTATTAGCCATTTTCTGTCTACCAATCTAAATTTATAATATATTTTACCTATAAACCAACATCGATTTGCAGGAGGTGGCAGAGAGCCAATCAGCATTTGTGCAGTTTATTAACTGGGTGTATAAAACAAACAATGCTGTATTAGCTTGTGATCTACTTAAGACAGGCTTTTACTACACTTTTTCAGGCAAAAAACATAAATAAAAAATAATCATGTTTATTAAAATGTTGGAAAAAGCCTAAATGTTTCCTCTGCTTCTTTTTTTACTTGCCCTGCATATGTGAGTGTGTATTATACATAGTGTAGCATTTAACGGGACACTGAACCCAAAAATTTTGTTTTGTAATTCAGAAAGAGCATGCAATTTTAAGCAACTTTTTAATTTACTCCTATTATCAATTTTTCTATTGTTCTCTTGCTATCTTTATTTGAAAAAGAAGGCATCTATGCTTTTTTTAAGTTCAGTAACTCTGGACAGCAATTTTTTTTTTGGTGGATGAATTTATCCACCAATCAGCAAGGACAACCAGGTTGTTCAACCAAAAATGGGGCCGGCATCTAAACTTACATTCTTGCATTTTAAATAAAGATACCAAGAGAATGAAGAAAATTTGATAATAGGAGTAAATTAGAAGTTGCTTAAAATGTTATGCTCAATCTGAATCATGAAAGAATTTTTTGGGGTACAGTGTCCCTTTATCTCACTTGTCAGAGCTTATTAGTAAAGTAGTGTCTTGAAAGTATTATTCATGTATAGGGCAAGCCAGTTTCACTCGTATTTTTTTCTTTTTCATAGTCACAAGATGCAGAAATTGACACAAAAAAATGAACAAATAAAAAAAGCTATCCTTGCTCTCTCTCAGCAGTAAACTGAACACAAAAAGGTTTATTCTGTATTGGTTGCGCACCAACAAGCAAAATATATCTTTACACAGTAAAAATTGTGATTTGTAGCTGCCCGTCTATTCAGTCTTAGGTAATCTAAACGGCATGATTTGGTGTTTTCACTGATTATGCTCAAGGTCTGTAGACAGAAACAGAGGTGTTTGAGGACGAGACAGGTGAATCACTTAGACTGCACTTAGCTGTTCAGGAACTTTCCTATTCTTATACAAGGGATGTCCTAGATATGCTCTATTTACATTATTAAAATGTTGAAAATGCTTAGTCTAAACTTATCTAATGTCTTTCTTACTCCCAATGAATTATCTTGTCCTGGACTTTTTAATTAAACAATTCTTAAGGTGATATTCAAGAGAACATTAAACACTAATTATATTTCATGTAGGGATGGTAAATGTGGTTACATAAAAATTTGAATGTTAGAAAAAAAATTTCCTCTGTTATATTTGGTTTTTACAGTAATCGAATATCAATAAGAATGAAATTTCTTTAAAATTAGAAAAAACAAATGAAAATCGAATGTTATTTTTCAATTTTCAATGTTGCTTTCGATTTCGAAATATGCCTTCGAATTGATATGTTGCTTTTGATTTCAAATGATTGCTTTCCAATTTCAAGATGTTCATAAAAGTTTAAATATACACATTCGAATTTCAATGTGTATATTCGATATATTATGAACATTCTAAATGGAATGTTGAAAATTTTAAATACATACATTAATTCAAATTGAAAATAGAATGTTGAAATGATCAAATTGCATAAATTAATTTGATATCAAATGCTATAGCTAACAGAAAGCATACATAAAGTTTGAATATTCAAACAAATATTACCGAATGGTAATTCAATTTTAAAAAAACAATAAAATTAGAATGTTTAGAATATTGATAAACATTCAAAATATTTGCCCCATCCCTAATTTTATGCAACCCCCCTCTAATTATTGCTGCTGCAGTTATACTAACCTAGATAAGACATCTGCACGGAAATGCGTTGAAGGGTGGATTTCATATGGCGTTACCCATGACTAAAGGGAGGCAGAAATAAATCATTACAATGCTTAGAAAATGTATTAGAGAATAGGTGTAGTAAATAATTAAATGGAATGATATGTTATATTTAATCATTACTATGATTTTAATGAACAAAAATAGCAGGCTAGATTGCAAGCAGAGCACAATCAATCAGGGTGCATTAGTTTTGATGCATCCTGGTGCAAAGAATAAAGCACAATCAAGTATCACAGGTGGATGGTTAAATATTTTAACCAAAGCAAATAAACACACCTAAAACCTTTTTAGTGTGCTCTATAGATTTAAAGGATAGCGCAGGGAGTGTATTAGCACGCTCATTGTGCTTTTATTATAAGCGGCTGAGCTTAAAGGGACACAAAGCCCCAATTTTTTCTTTTATTATTCAGACAGAACATATATTTTTTAAACAACTTTGACATTTAACTTCCTATTATTATATTTGCTTTATTTTATTGGTATCCTTAGATCAAAAGCAAATCGTAGGTAGCTCAGAACAGCAATGCATTACTGAGAGCTAATTTTCTAACATTAAGTTTACTTCACCCCTAAATAGAAGTCTATTATATTGCACTCTCTGCCTTAGACAATTACTCCAGAAAATAAAAAAAAAAAAACAGGAAATATACACTGATCAGCCACAACATTAAAACCATAAAAGTGGAGATAGTAGAGGACTCTCCTGGAGGTGCGCACAAAATAAGCCATGACCAGGCTGGAGAATAATCGTGAGGGAGAGGAGATTCCTGGAACAACACTAGCACTCGATAGACCTGGCAGCACTCTTTAAAATAGACGAAGCAAGTATCTGTAGGAGCAGAAAGAGAGAGAGGCGCCTTATGGGACAGTATACACTGTGTGCAGAATTATTAGGCAAATGAGTATTTGACCCACATCATCCTCTTTATGCATGTTGTCTTACTCCAAAGCTGTATAGGCTTGAAAGCCTGCTACCAAATTAAGCATATTAGGTGATATGCATCTCTGTAATGAGAAGGGGGTTGTGTCTAATGACATCAACACCCTATATCAGGTGTGCATAATTATTAGGCAACTTCCTTTCCTTTGGCAAAATGGTGCAAAAGAAGGACTTGACAGGCTCAGAAAAGTCAAAAATAGTGAGATATCTTGCAGAGGGATGCAGCACTCTTAAAAGATGCAAAGCTTCTGAAGCGTGATCATTGAACAATCAAGAGTTTCATTCAAAATAGTCAACAGGGTCGCAAGAAAGCATGTGGAAAAACCAAGGGCGCAAAATAACTGCCCATGAACTGAGAAAAGTCACGCGTGCAGCTGCCAAGATGCCACTTGCCACCAGTTTTGGCCATATTTCAGAGCTGCAACATCACTGGAGTGCCCAAAAGCACAAGGTGTGCAATACTCAGAGACATGGCCAAGGTAAGAAGGCTGAAAGACGACCACCACTGAACCAAGACCACAAGCTGAAAACGTCAAGACTGGGCCAAGAAATATCTCAAGACTGATTTTTCTAAGGTTTTATGGACTGAAGAAATGAGAGTGAGTCTTGATGGGCCAGATGGATGGGCCCATTGGCTGGGATTGGTAAAGGGCAGAAGAGCTCCCAGTCCGACTCAGACGCCAGCAAAGGTGGAGGTGGAGTACTGGTTTGGGCTGGTATCATCAAAGATGAGCTTGAGGGGCCTTTTCGGGTTGAGGATGGAGTCAAGCTCAACTCCCAGTCCTACTGCAGTTTCTGGAAGACACATTCGTCAAGCAGTGGTACAGGAAGAAGTCTGCATCCTTCAAGAAAAAACATGATTTTCATGCAGGACAATGCTCCCATCACACGCGTCCAAGTACGTCCACAGCGTGGGCTGGGCAAGAAAGGGGTATAAAAGAAGAAAATCTAATGACATGGCCTCCTTGTTCACCTGATCTGAAACCCATTGAGAACCTGTGGTCCATCATCAAATGTAGAGATTTACAAGGAGGGAAAAACAGTACACCTCTCTGAACAGTTGTCTGGGAGGCTGTGGTTGCTGCTGCACACAATGTTGATGGTGAACAGATCAAAACACTGACAGAATCCATGGATGCAGGCTTTTGAGTGATCCTTGCAAGAGAAAGGTGGCTATATTAGTCACGTGATTTGTTTTTGTTTTGTTTTTGAATGTCAGAAAATGTATATTTGTGAATGTTGAGATGTTATATTGGTTTCACTGGTAAAAATAAATAATTGAAATGGGTGTATATATTGTTTTTTGTTAAGTTGCCTAATAATTATGGCACAGTAATAGTCACCTGCACACACAGATATCCCCCTAAAATAGCTATAACTAAAAACAAACTAAAAACTACTTTCCAAAACTATTCAGCTTTGATATTAATGAGTTTTTTGGGTTCAATGAGAACAGGTTGTTGTTCAATAATAAAATTAATCTCTAAAATACAACTTGCCTAATAATTCTGCACTCCCTGTAGTTCGACAACGAAAGGGATACAGGAGACAACAATCAAGCCCAAGACCGGTGGTACTCCACAAGGATTGCGGCATAAACGTATGCCTCACTGCGCAGGATGGGACCTTTGTCCGCCCGACAGACAGACCAGTAGGAGAGAGCCCAGAACTCCAGGGTCCAATCAGCAGCCGCTGACAGTTATGAACGTCACGGGAGAGCCGTCCGTGGGTGCATCCAATCCACGATGACTCTATAAGATGAGACCAGACAGGAGGACCAACCAGTAAACAGCATACGAAGAGCGGGGGAATATCACAAAGGCAGTTTATTTAAAACCAATATTAAGGGGGGCGGCGGAGCCAACTCTCAAGGGAACCAGACGTGCTTGAACGGAGCTCCTGGCTCTAATGCAACTAAAATCTTATTTATTTGCCCTTGGGACAAAATTTTTCTATGCCATAAAAGAATCCCTTGACCTCCACTAACTCTAAGTTACCCTGCAAAAGCCCAAATAGCTATCCCTAACTGCCAGAAGTTCCTACCATAATTTGGCCGAGATGGCGGCCTGGCACTGTCTATAATGGAGGATGTGGCGCAGCTTCTCAAAGAGCACTTTTCAGGATGGAAGCAGCACTTCTTAAGTGCGGCGATATCACTAACATCCGGGGACATGGTATCTCCAGCATGACCATCGTCAACACTAAATTGGATTGGAGTGCCGCTACTAGATATACCAGCCCCTGGGACTCCCTGTGTCACCTGCCCAATTCACTCCAACATGGCGACTCGCTTGAGCACCTACTGTAGGGATCAGACCACTCGAGAGGTATGTGCATTGCTGAGGGCGACGGAGGAAGACTATATTGCCATACACTTTCTCCCTAGGCTGCTAGTTGAGAATCGAGTCCATGGAAATGCTCAGACCTCGCTCTCAAACTTGTTTGCGGCTGCGGGGTATGTGAAACTCACAGACCGCGACCATGCCTATGGGGGCTTTCTCCTTGCTCCGTGGAGGTAAGAACAGGAGTGATCGCACCCAAGAATTCTGTCGCCCCTGTTAGATTTAAGCTCAGGTGGAACCTCTCTGTAACACCCAAGAGTGTACTTCAAGTCCCCCTGCACCTACGCGGAAAAACTGGAGTGGGTTAGATCCTAATGTGAGATTGGGGAGCACAAGCCGCCGTTCGACCTATACATAGTTCTTTAAGTGCTGTGTTACTTTTTATTCCCCTTTGCTAATATAATAACTTGCATTGGCTGAGATACTGCTAGCTACTAATTGAACGAGTCAGTTTTATGGACAGACAACCCTGGTCAGAGAATGGCTGAGGCACAAGTGGACTAGGCAGCCTGGCAGTGTATGGAGCACTTTTCTTTGCAGGCAGTACAACTATAAGACTCCTGTTCCATTATTAGATGCAAAGAATGACGACTTCTTCCCAGCTCTACATGAGACTTGGTTATGTCTCGTTTTATGTTAGGACTAATAGGTTGATCCTGATGGACGTAACTCTAAGTCTATTCTTGGTGTACTTGCTGGAACACTGGAAGATTTCCAATGGAGATTATAATATTGCAATGCTCTTCTAACTAAGTCCCTGCCAAGAGAGACATTTCTACACTTTGCCAGTTTATTGTTTAGTTTTGTATGTTTGCCAATACCCATATATATGTAGTTTTTTTTTTTTTTTTTGTTTTTTTTTTTTTTTGCAGCTTGGTTGCCTTACACCAGGAAACATGGTGGTTCATTTTATATTCTTTAGAAAATGTACAATCCTTTGATAATTACACACCCATATATATAATTGTTTTGCCTGCTGATTAGACATAGGGGCCCATGTTTGGACGGCAGGGTAAAACATTTTTTCACTGTAAGCCTAACTATAGCTACACCTTTCATATTGAGTTGTTTTAGTTTTTTCTTACCAGTAGGCATTTTTGCCTGATAGTAAAGGAGTAGCTGCTACTGTAATTCTGAAAAGAGAAAGGTGTATATTTGGACCCAGCTACTGATTAAAAACTATATTTGTGTGTTGCTGGATGTGTGGCAGGAGAATACATAAATATCGACCCCCTTAGTAATACGTGAACCCCTAGCACACACACATGAGCAGTTTGTTATATGATTGTAAGAGAAAACAGGCAGATAAGACTATAGCTGATTTGACAATGAAAAACATTATGTTCAGCAGTGGAATTTCTAATGTCTCAGTTCAATTAATTAACACTTTCATAAATGATCAATGAGATGAAACATGAGAGAATCATTATTGAGGTGGTTCAGATCTACAGGTCATGTTTTCTTATAGAATATGACAGGCAGAGTGAAACTATTAGACTATATAGTATTCTAATAACAGCGATATTTGATAAGTAGAAGGCACAATAAGTAAAACCAGAACAGCTACCCTTCCTTATAGTACCTGTAGTGGGATTAGTAGGTTAAGTGTCCGTAAACAGTGGAAACACAGACTTGTGCAGAGAGGAGTAGCGAGCTCCGTGATGGCGGGCAGGTATTGAGAGGTGAGCCGCGCTGGGGCGTGTGACGTCACAGTGGCCGAGGTTCCGGTCTAGAGCTGCAGATCCCTGCACAGCGGTGCAGACTGAAAACTGAGGATTAGCGATGACAGAGAACTCCTTAGAGACGAGGATGTCAGGTGCAGCTTGATCCGATTTCGGGAAACAATACCAAGCATAGAATAGAAGGAAATACTGGTATTAAAGGGACAGCCTGAGGAGGTGATTGGGTAATCAGTGAAGTGAATTTAGATAGTGGAAGGAATCATGACAGGATACCCCCTCCAAGGAGCAGCACTGATGCTCAAAGGGCGAGGACGATCAGGGTACCTCTGATGAAAGAGGAGAATTAACCTGGGAGCAGAGACATTATTGGGGGCGGGCTCCCAAGAGTTATGTTCAACAGAGTAGTCCTTCCATTTGATGAGATATTGCAGAACACCCCTCACCAGCCTACTGTCCAAGATATCCTCAACCTCGTACTCCATGTTCGGATCTATAGAGATAGGTGGTAGAGTAGTGACCATATCCTTATCACGTACATAGCGTAAGGCTTAGTAGCGATACGTGAAAAGTGGGGTGAATTCTCAGGGGTGGTTAGGTAAGATGAGTGCGAACAGCATTGGAATTGATTATTCTCTGTATAGGAAAGGGTCCAATGAAGAGAGGGGTAAGCTTCTAGAGGGGTTAGACAAGCGGAGATTCTTTGTTGAAAGCCAGACAAGGTCTCCAACAGAGTATGAAGGTGGATGAGTGCGGTCTTCGATCGTAATACCTTTTCTGTATATCCTTTGATTCTTCTATCGCCTGTTTGACAATAGCGAAGTTCGAATTAATACAGGAAGTTTAGGATCAGAAATGTGGGGATGGTCTGGAACCAGATCAGGTAGGTACTGGAATGTCGGTAGAAGATCCATAATTGATGAAAAAAAGGAGTTTGTTTAGTGGTGGAGGTGCACAGTGTTATTGAAGACGAATTCTGCAAAATGTAACTGTTGGGACCATGAATGTTGAGAAGTAATGACAATAAGTACGTACGAAACTGCTCAAATCCCCATTGATTACATCGCTCAGTTTGTCCATTTGTCTGTGGATGGAAAGAAGAGGATAAGGATTTGTCTATAGAAAACTGTTTACAGAATGCAGACCATAAAGCACTGGTGAACTGGGAGCCACGATCGGTTAGAATCTTCCGGGGTAAACCGTGGAGTTTAATCACATTGGTCAGTAACAGTTGTATAGTCTCAGCGGCTGATGGAAGTTTATGATAAGGTATCAGATGCAACATTTTACTAAAAAGGTCAACCACGACAAGAATAGTAGTGTTCTTATCGGATTTTGGTAAATCAACAATGTAATCCAAGGCAATCTCTTGCCACGGTTTATCCGGGGTAGGTGTGGACAGTAGCAGTCCAAAAGGTGGTCTCTTAGAACGTTTAGATATTGTACAGGAAGAACAGGTGTTGATGAACTGAGTAGCATCAGATAACATGGTGGGCCACCAGTAAGATCTCTGTAGTAGCTCCTTGGTCTTTTTGACTCCACAATGTCCTCCAAGAGGTGATTCATGTGCTGAAGTGAGTAGTTGGGCTCGAAGAGATAGGGGAATGTAATATTTTTTTCCATAGTGATATACTCCATCATTATCCTTTGATAGGAGATGTAGAGGTTTAGAGCAATCTTTGGTTTGTTCGGTACGTAGTAAAGGGAGCGAATCAATGAAGAAGAGGAGAAAATTCTCATCTGGAATTACTTGCTGATGTGAAAGTTGTCTTAATGGAGTGGAGGGTAGTCGAGAGAGAGCATCTGCTTTTCTATTCTTGCTTGCGGGCCGGTAGGTGATGATGAAATTGAAACGCGAAAAGAAGAGATTCCATCGCACTTGGCGAGCAGAGAGTGTTCTGGTGGTCTTTAAGAACTGGAGATTTCTATGATCCGTATAGACTATTGTAGGTGTTGTAGCTCCTTCGAGTAAATGCCTCCATTGTTCGAAAGCAGCCTTTATGGCGAGAAGTTCTTTTTCTCCTACGGGGTAATGTCTCTCTGCAGTAGTCAAGGTCCGGGAATAAAATGCAACCGGGTGTAGAGGTTGATTGAGAGTCTCCCTTTGGGAGAGAATGGCTCCGAGAGCGGAATCGGATGCATCTACTTCGAGTACGAAAGGGAGTTCAGTATTGGGGTATCTCAGAATAGGAGCAGTTGTGAAACTAGTTTTCAATTTATTAAAAGCAATATGAGCTTCATTAGTCCAGACGTACTTTATGTTTTGTTTTGTAAGATTAATGAGGGGTTTTGCCAAAGATGAGTAATTTTTTATAAATTTCCGATAGAAGTTGGCGAACCCTAGGAAACTTTGTACTTGTTTCCTAGTAGAGGGGGTAGGCCAATCTAATACCGTTTTGATCTTGTTGTCATCCATGCGGATACCTTCGTTGGATATGATGTATCCCAGAAAAGGAATGCTGGTAGCGTGGAAAATAAATTTTTCGGCTTTCACATACAAAGAGTTGCTTCTGAGGCGCGTGAGAACTTGGCGAACATGGAATTTATGTTCTGAGAGGTTTTTTGAAAATATGAGGATGTCATCCAGATATATTACGACATATAGGTCAAGAATATCCTTGAAAATATCATTGATCAGGTGCTGGAAGGTGGCAGGGGCATTGCAGAGGCCGAATGGCATGACAACATATTCGTATAAGCCGTAACGGGTACGAAATGCCGTCAGCCATTCGTCTCCTGCCCGCATCCTGATCAGATTGTACGCCCCCCTAAGATCAAGTTTAGTGAAGATCTTAGAGCCCACTAACCGTTCGATTAACTCCGGGATAAGTGGTAGGGGGTAGCGGTTTTTTACGGTTATTTTGTTCAGTTGCCTATAATCCACTATAGGTCTTAGAGATCCATCTTTATTTTTCACAAAGAAAATACCTGCAGCAGCAGGTGAAGTGGATGGCCTAATAAAGCCTTTTTTGATGTTCTCATCTATGTATGTTCTGAGGTGCAGTAATTCCGGTTTGGACAGAGGAAAGATATGCCCACAGGGTATGACTGCTCCAGGTAAAAGGTCTATGGGGCAGTCATATGGCCTGTGTGGAGGGAGTGTCTCAGATTGCGTTTTACTGAACACATCAGTGAAGTCCGCGTAATCCATAGGCACGTTAGACTGTAAGCCTTCTGATGGAGGCTGAAGGAGTAAATGGGGAAAACAGGTTGTTTTACAATACTGAGATTTAAACTGAAGAGAGAGAGAAGCCCAAGAAATCAGAGGATCATGTTGCCTTAGCCACTGTAAACCTAAAATTAAAGGGAAATCAGGTGAAGTGATTACATCGAATTTAATGTACTCCCTGTGGTAACACTCAGTTGACATCAGAATGGGAGTAGTTTCGAACATAACAGGGCCTGTGGTTAGTACCTTACCGTCTATTCCCCTCAAATGAACAGGAGACAGTTTCTTATGCAGGGGAATTTTATTATTTTCACAAAAGGTTAAATCAATATAGGAAAGAGAAGCTCCAGAATCAATGATCCCTTGGACTGTCACCCGAGATTGGTCCCACTGCAAGACAAGAGGAATGTTGCAGTAATGGGGGCATTTGAGTACAGTTTTTATTGAGGATGGGGGAGTAAGCGGCTTACCCTTTCTTTGCCGGGCCAGATTAGGACAGTCCTTGACCCCGTGTTCATCGGAAGCACAATACATGCATAAGTTATGCGTACGGCGTCTTATCTTTTCCTGAGAGCTTAGAGGTCCACGTAGAAAAGCGATATCCATAGGTTCTGGTGGGGGTTTTGAGTGCGTACTGGATATATTAGGTGAGGGTTTTGGCCTATAAGCAGTGTCATGACTGACTCTTTCATGATGCCGTTCCCTAAGTCTCCTATCTATGCAGATACACAGATCTATTAGTTGCTCCAGAGTTGGGGGTATTTGTGTACGTGAAAGCTCGTCCTTAACGGCTTCTGACAACCCCAAGCGGAACTGATTGCGTAGGGAAAGGTTGTTCCATTGGGTATCAGGGGCCCACCTTTTAAATTCAGCTATATACTCCTCAACTTCTCTTTTCCTCTGCCTTAGGGACCTCATAGCATTTTCAGCAGTTTGTTGTTTAAAAGGGTCCTCATAGATTTGTGCTAAGGCAGAGAAAAAGGAGTCAAGGGAATTAAGAATCTCATCATTATGCTCAAGGAAAGTGTTTGCCCATGCTCTAGGCTCAGCTCTTAAATATGAAATAGTTGTCATGACTTTTACCCTATCATTAGGGTAGGTGTAAGGTTTAAGGGTGAATAATAGATAGCAGGAATTCTTAAATTCTCTGAAAATCTTTCTATCACCATAAAAAGGCTCAGGGGTAGAAATTTGTGGTTCCTGGGGAGGAGGCTTCCTATCTACTACCTCTTTTATGTAAGATTTTAAGTTATCATTTTCTACCTTAAGTGCAGTAAGGCCTTCAGTTAACATTTCAACTTTTGTGGTTAATGTTTGTATATGTGTTGGTAAATCAGTTGGGTCCATCTTATTTTTTAGGCTTGGTATTCTGTAATGTCTGAAAAGAGAAAGGTGTATATTTGGACCACAGCTACTGATTAAATACTATATTTGTGTGTTGCTGGATGTGTGGCAGGAGAATACATAAATATCACCCCTTAGTAATACGTGAACCCCTAGCACACACACATGAGCAGTTTGTTATATGAATGTAAGAGAAAACAGCAGATAAGACTATAGCTGATTTGACAATGAAAACATTATGTTCAGCAGTGGAATTTCTATGTCTCAGTTCAATTAATTAACACTTTCATAAATGAGCAATGAGAGAAACATGAGAGAATCATTATTGAGTGGTTCAGATCTACAGGTCATGTTTTCTTATAGAATATGACAGGCAGAGTGAAACTATTAGACTATATAGTATTCTAATAACAGCGATATTTGATAAGTAGAAGGCACAATAAGTAAAACCAGAACAGTACCCTTCCTTATAGTACCTGTAGTGGGATTAGTAGGTAAGTGTCCGTAAACAGTGGAAACACAGACTTGTGCAGAGAGGAGTAGCGAGCTCCGTGATGGCGGCAGTATTGAGAGTGAGCCGCGCTGGGCGTGTGACGTCACAGTGGCCGAGGTTCCGGTCTAGAGCTGCAGATCCCTGCACAGCGGTGCAGACTGAAAACTGAGGATTAGCGATGACAGAGAACTCCTTAGAGACAGGATGTCAGGTGCAGCTTGATCCGATTTCGGGGAAACAATACCAAGCATAGAATAGAAGGAAATACTGGTATTTAAAGGGACAGCCTGAGGAGGTGATTGGGTAATCAGTGAAGTGAATTTGGATATGGAAGGAATCATGACAGCTACTGACATATACATATAGCTATGTCAAATCAGGGATTCTTTACTCACTGGGTTGGTCACCTTTATATTAACACTGACTTACCTTAAGCTGTGGCTTGTAATTGTATGATGCAGAATTGTTGTTTAGAGACCTATTATTTATAAAGCTTTCACTCAGCATATAACATAGGCCTAGTAACATGGTATTAAATGATAGATATATTACCATAGATTTAGTACCTGCTTAGTAGTGTTGCATTTTGGACAGAATTTGATGTGAGTTGTAATTTTGATATACACCCAGTAGTCTAGATGTTTTTATGAATGTATACATGTCTATGCTACCCTGCAATACTGAAGCCAGCTTTCTCCGTACACTAAGCACCTATTAGCTATTATATATATTCACCTGCCCTCCTTTTCATTCGCAACAAATCTCTAAGCCCTTAAGTTACCTATTCCATCTAGCTTACTATCATTATCACCTCCCCCCCCTCCCTCCCACCACCATAAAGAACCTCCTTTTATAGGAGAACTAACCACGTGGCTTCTCTTTCTTATGCCGCATCTCTAACATAGCTCTTTCCCAATAGCAACTTATGTCTTTACTTCACAACAATCCTTATTGTTCCGCATCCCAACTACCTTCTTTAAATCGGTTACAAATGCTATTCTAATTAGAAATATGTTCAAGAGAGACCATTCTTATCACCCTACTCCCTCTAGACATCATTCTTGACGACAGGAGCACCAAAAGTGGCTTCTTATACTAAGAGAGGGAAATACTAAAAAGTAGAAAATGAGGTTTCAGTTTTGCCTGTCACATAGGAATATTGAGATATTGTGTTGGGTTTTCTCATGGATAATCTTTATTTATATGTGATTTATGTATAGTCACGAACTCCTAAATATTGTCATGGTTTCAAAGAATGTTTCTGAATGATTATGTAACATGTTTATTTGATGATGTTCTGTCAATAACCTCAATAAAAAACTTATTTTAAAAAAAAAAAAAAAAAACAATATTAAAACATATACTTGATATGCAATAAAAACAGAAACGCGTTTCTCGACCTTCCGGTCATTTCATCAGGCCCTAATATCATGTTGGTTCCCCTTTTGCTGCAAAAACAACTCTGATGAGTCAAGGCATGGACTCTGTAAGCCCTCTGAATGCATATTGTGGTATCTGGCACCAAGACATTAGCAGCAAAACCTTTAAGTCCTGCAAGCTGCGAGGTGGGGCGTCCATGGATTGGATTTTTTTGTTCCAGCACATCCCACAGATGCTCAATTAGATTGAGACCGGGGGAATTTGGAGGCCAAGGTAACACCTTGAACTCTTTGCTGAAATAGGCTACTGCCATCAGGGAACATCATTGTCATGAAGGGGTAAACGTGGTTTGCAACAATCGATAGGTAGATGGTATGTGTCAAAGTAACATCAACATGAATGCCAGGACCCAAGATTTCCCAGCAGAACATTACCCAGAGCATAACACTGCCTCCGCCTGGCTTCTTCCCATAGTGCATCTTGCTGCCATCTCTTCCCTAAGTAAACAAGGCACATGCACCCGCCATCCACATGATTCATCAGACCAGGCAACCTTCTTCCACATCCCCATTGAAGGCACTTTTGGCAGTGGACAGGGGTCATCATGGGCACTCTGACCGGTCTGCAGCTATGTGGCCTCATACACAGCAAACTGCTATGCACTGTGTTCTGACATCTTTATATCATGGCCATAATTAATTGTTTCAGCAATTTCAGCTACAGTAGCTTTTCTGTGTGATTGGACCAGATGGGCTAGCCTTTGCTCCCCATGTGTATTAATGAGCCTTGCATGCCCATGACCCTGATACCTGTTTAATGGTTTTCCTTCTTTGCGCCACTTTTGATAAGTACTTACGACTTTATACTGATAACACCCCACAAGACTTGTCGTTTTGGAAATGCTCTGACCCAGTCTTTTAGCCATCACTATTTGTCCCTTGTCAAAGTCACTTAGATATTTTCACTTGCCCATTTTTCCTGCTTCCAACACACGAAAAACAAGAAGTGACTGTTCACTTGCTGCCTACTATATCCCAAATCTTGACAGGTTCCCTTGTGACAATATAATCAATGTTATTTACTTCACCTGTCACTGGTTTTAATATTTTGGCTGATCAGTGTATATATGTGTGTGTACATATGTATGTGCACATATGCATACATATTTTCACTTATATACACATATATGTATACACACATAGAAATATACAAACATATATATACACTTTTAAACTCTTCCCAGTAAAACACCATGTCATATAAACATACATTTTACATTTAATATGCATTTATATGAGTATAATACTTTTTTTGTTTTTTAATAGAAATACTTCAAATACCTTTGTTCTTCACTTACAAAACAAATAATATTTTCATTTAATATTTATATGTCTAGATATTTGTTTTAGGTAGGTTGTAGAAACAGAAACATTTTGTAGATCTGTCTGCATTAGATGGTCCTGCAGTGACATTGCTCTATGGGATCCAACTCTGGGTGGACCCCTAAATGGCTAATTTTAATCAGATTCAACTATTGGCCAGTGTTGTATAATAATAGAGGACACGTTTTCATAACCTGGAGTACAAGTCATTGTTACAGTGAGACATTTCTCTTGGTTATTAATCCTTTGGGTGCATAATAAAGATAGTTTTGTTTCATGTATACTCTCCTTACATTTTTTAAAGCATTTTTTTAATACCTTGCTAAACATTATTGTAGTCGCGTTTCTCTTTCAGACAGTTCCGAGTTGTTTCTAACTAGTCTCTTATACAAAGATTGAGAAAGTCAATTTGCTCAATATTGTAGTGCATTTTGAATTTTACAGCTGGGTGCACCTCATTGAGATATCTCATGGTGGGATTCTTCTGATCCTAACCATAACATAAACAGGTTTTCAATGTATCTTTTGGAAAAGATGATATTCTAATTCCGGAAAAGCATGGTACTTGTAGTTTCTATCTATGCCCTAAAAAGATTTGCATAAGCTGGGGCCACGTTTGACCCCATTGCAATACCTGCAAAGAAAAGTCTCGTTCTAACCTGAAATAATTTAATTTAAGGCATAGCCTCAATAATTCCAAGAGGAGATCCTCTGGATGCCCCACATAGGAATTTTTTTCTCAGTTGTCTACAGCTATTCCTTCTTTATCTGGAATCACTGTGTATAAAATGGTGACATCTAGTGTCACCAGCAACATATTCTTTCCTAATTCAGGAAAATTATTCAATATATGGACCACTGAAGGAGAACACAAATTAAATTAGTCCATATTATGGACTAATGGCTATAGAACACTATCCAAATTGGCGGCGATGGGTTGTAATAGCTCAAACAATCAGCCTGGCTGGTGGTGACTATAGGCTTTTGTGGATTTTTGGCAATGTGTAGAAAACTGGGATCCTCGAATGTTCCACTGACAAGTATTTTGTAAGATCTGTTGCTGTATAGCCATCCTTATATGCATCTTCTTTGACTTTGTCAATCTGTTGTTTAAAGATTTTTGTAGAAAACATATTTAAAGGTTTGTATGACTCCATGTCCCAAAGCTGTCTACAAGCCTCAGCATGAGAATCACTACAATTAAGGATCACCAGTGCACCGCCTTTGTCTGCTTCTTAAAAATTAATGGATTTGTCAGCTTTTAATGTTTTCAGGGCTGTCCAGTCAGTCCATGTGAAACTAGACCTGTGACTCTCCTGGCTGGCTTTAAGCTCCCCAAGATCCTCAGTAAGCATATGTGTAAGTCTTTTAATTCTGTATTTGTTACTTTGTGGATCAAATGTACTACTTTTTCTTAGCTCTGGTGTCTGTCCTTTGTTTGGGCCAAAATATTATCTCAGATGTAATACTCTATTGAAGCTTTGTATATTGGAAAACCTTTGAAACTCATCGGTTCTAGTTGTAGGAATAAATGAAAGTCCATTATAAAGAACCACCACTTCTGCTACAGTAAATACATGATCATTAAAATGTACTATTAAATCCTAAAGTAACATTCCCTCCATTGGGGGGGGGGCTGCTTAAACCCCCTCTCCTGACATGTGTCCTCCTCCTCACCCATTTTGTGAATGAGTAGAACCGCTTGAAGTGTCATAGGCTGAGATGAGGTAGGTATATTAACATCATCTGGCTCAGAGCTATTTCCTGAGTTATATACTATGGCTAATGATTGAGGTTTAGTATACCATTGTCTCCAAGATTTATTTGCTCAAAAATTCTCTCTCTCCTCCTGGCTCAAATGCCACTTGTAGACAATCTTATCCTTGTAATCTTCAGTTACTATATCCAATTTTCTGTTTTTAAAATTGATCAAGTCGTCCTCATATTTCTTTAGGTTATCCTTCATCTGTTGCACCCAATTTTTATCATCATTATTGATTAATTTATCCAAATTGATCTTTTCAAAGTTCTTGGTGTCCTAAATAACGCAACAGGAATAGCGCTATAGATTCCTTGGTAAGTGATTTCAATCAGAGAAAATTACCTATACACATAAATATTTATTTTAGAATAATCAATTTAATAACATAAATAATTACACATATATTCCATAAAATTATCCAAGAATAAAATTATCCAAGAATATAACTCAATTGCAGTAATATAAAAGAAAGTTTGTTGTGCACAAACAGTCCTATTTTCCAGGGCTGGATAGGAAAAAAATTTCTTCTTTGATACAACTTTGCAGAAGTAGCTTAATAAAAATAATTTTGTTCAAATATTTTGGAGTTTAAAACTTCTAACACATTTCAAGAATTCAACTAATCCCAGACTCATATATGTATACACTGTGAACTCCTGAACATGCTCAGTCTGCATATCAAATTTGGAAGTTTTTTTTATATATTTTTTTTTAATTTAAATTGCCTCCTATATCTGAATCATAAAAGTTAATGCTAAAAGTTAAATTTTGACTTTAGTGTCCCTATAATCCTGAAAATAATTGTTTTTTACTCCTAAAGTGATCATAGTGCTTTTTACAGGATGAAAAATCCCAAACCTACAAAATGCTATATAGTAACTGGTTGATTAGTGCTTTAATGTCCTCCCTTAATTGGCCACAGCAAAGAGACAAGACAAACAATACTCTAAAACTTTATTAAAGTTTACAAATTTTGCTAACAAAATAACCGTTTTAAAAGCTATTAAACATTGATTTTTTTCTATGCGGATTTTTTTACAGTTTGTTCGCCTATCAGAAATAGATAGATAAATAGATAGATGTATAGATAGATGTATAGATAGATAGATAGAGATAGATAGATAGATAGATAGATAGATATCCAGTAAAACTGTCAGAACAATCTCTTACAAAAATAAAACTCACAATACTAAAAAGGTACCTGCAAAGAGCCCAAGTTATTCAAAAGAAGAAAAAAAAATCAGCATAACAAATGTGATTTATTCTGTGATTAAATTACCTTGGGAAATAAAAGGATTTCTGAACTTTATGAATCACATATTATTTCACAGGTAATTGTATTTTATTATTTCTTCCAAATCAAATTGTATATTAAAGAATTGTACTGTAGGAAATATGTAACCAATTATAATATTTTCTGATTAGGTTTAATTGTATTCTTTACATTAGTACATTGCAGTCAGTGTTGTTTTCCTTGTTTCAATAATTTATGTTATTGTTACACAAACGAAAGAAATAACAAAGAAAGATTTAGATAATTTTTGTAATCAAAACTGCAATTTGATTTTAGCTTATACAATACATTGACTTTCTTAAAATAAATTTATATCACATTTAGTAATTGTTTAGTTTATTTAAAGATGGCTATTCTTTACAATATCATTCATACCTAATAAGAATAAATATTACATTTTGTTCCTGGTTTTCTTTTAAATCAAGAGATGCAAAATGGTCTAAAATTCATAAACATATTCATATATATTTATATAGTAACCATTTAAAAAAATGTTCACCTTGTGCATTAAAATTATATGGTATGCAAATTAAAGAAGGATTTTAATCTTTTAATTGACAAGAATGCAATGAACATCTCAAAAAATCTTTTTTATTATATTTTTATGTTATTTACATCTTACAGTTTACAATAATTACATATTAATCATTTGAATCATTATATAGATTTAAGCCTTCAAACACATTTTTTTATTAAAAGGACTTGTACATATATATATATATATATATATATATATATACATACATACATATTCAGTTGAAATGGACACTGCTTTGAAACTGCAGGATCATAAATTGAAATATGCTAATCTATATATATATATATATATATATATATATATATATACATATACACATATATATATATGTATACAGTATATATATAATGTGCTATGCAGATTGAGAGATTTTTGTCTATGTGTATATGTTATTTAAATCCTTTAGCAAAACTGTAGTTTAAATTAATAAGAGAATTTAAGTTACATACATTATATTTTTGGGTAACATATTTTAACTTAAAATTGAGTAAATATGCATGTACCTGTGCTATAATGGCATTTAAACAAGCTTTATAGTAATCTGAATGGTGTTTTTTCAAACCTTCATTAAAGAAAGTTGTAATTATAAAAAAAGGGGAAATGGATACATTATCAAAAAATTGATACATTGATGTAAATATTATAAGACCATATCAATAATTCTTTGTTATATAATTTACACAGATGGACAGGCAGGATAAATCAGACAGAAAAATTGTTAGAGTTTTCTTTTTCTCATATATATAGATTTTATGCACACTACACATGCATAATGCACATCAAACAAACATATTTTTATCACATACATATCTTTAATTAGTATAGTGTGAGTGTTGTGATGTGTTGTCTGGTATAAGCAAATTTCCGTTTTATAAAAGCTGAGCAAGCTGGAAGATACACCATTAGAAAGTAGGTTTTCAAATGAATTTTAAACTGTTGGAATAGAAAAGCCCACAAATCTAATGGATTATAACACTGCTGTTATATTGTGTCAACAGAAAATACTGGAAAAGTTAATGCAGTCCTAAAGCATTGGGAAACCACATGATAAACATGTTTTGCAATGGATTAAAAAGGCTTTGAGTTTGTAAATTCTAAATAAACTGTGTTAAGCAATTTGTACAGCTATTCTTTTGAAATAGAGTTAGACCACTAAGTTATTAACAAAACAATAACATTAATATAAGGTAAGTGCTAAATTTAAATCTGTTTATTTGTTGCTACTATGTACATTATCAGTTCTATGCAGGTGCACAGGTTGCAAAATCAACCAAAACTTTCAGGTTGCAACCCATTGTTCTGAAGAGGAGGATAAGAGACAAGATAGCTCCTCCCTAACACCGTTTCTTCCCTCCTATGCATCCCGACCTGGAGTACCCAACTCCTCCTATGAAATATCCCCTAACAGTAACATAATGAGAATAACTCCATCATCCAACAACCCACATGTTTCCACACTCATAAGCTTTTGCCTATTATTCAGTTGCTGGAACCCTGACTTACTATGCAAAGAACTAAGACGAGTCATTAGGGCGTGATGATCAAAAACTTGCATTTTTTAGTATTATATTGTAACTAGGCGATAAACTTGCCCAGATGGCAGTCTATGTTTAAAAAAATACAACCCCCCCCCAAGCTAAAGTAACAAAAAATAAAATAAAAGTGAAATTACTGAAAAAAATAAACAAAGCTATCCAAAATAAAAAAATTAAACCTAATATAATAAACTTTAAAAAAAAAAAAAAATCCCCCCCCAAAATAAAACACCCCCTAATCTAATACTAAACTACCAAAAGCCCTTAAATGGGCCTTTTGTAGGGCATTGCCCTAAGTTAAACAGCTATTTTACCTACAAAAATTACTGATTACCCCCTAACAGTAAAACCCCCCACCCACCAAACCCCCCAAAATAAAAAAAACCTTACACTAAAAAAAACTAAACTACCCATTGCCCCTAAAGGGGCATTTGTATGGGCATTGCCCATAAAAGGGCATTCAGCTCTTTTACTGCCCTTAAAAGGGCAATCAGCTCTTTTCCAGCCCCCAAAAATGTAATCTTAAAAGAAAAATGCTACCCCAAAAAAATATAAAAAAAGCCTAAGACTAAGCCTCAAATAGGTACTCAACATTCCTGAAGTCCGGCAGAGAAGGACTTCTTCCAGGCAGCACTATCATCTTCAAACTTCACCCAGAATGAAGGTGACAGAGCTGTCTTCCCCGATGCGTGGATCCTCAGCAGCGGTCCTCAACTGCAGCGGTCCTCAGCAGCATGTAGGCTCCTCTCCATCCGATGTCCGTTGTACACTGAAGATTGAATGTAAGGTACTGCATTCAATTTGGGGTACCTTGCATAGTTGCATTCCTATTGGCTGAAATTTTGAAATCAGCCAATAGGATTAGAGCTACTGAAATCCTATTGGCTGTTCAAATCATCCAATAAGATTTCAGTAGCTCTCATCCTATTGGCTGATTTCAAAATTTCAGCCAATAGTAATGCAAGGTACCCCAATAAATATGGGGTACCTTGCATTCAATCTTCAGTGTGGGATGGACGATTGCATAAAGACGAGTCTCCGCGCCACCGAGGACCACCGCCGCCGAGGACCGTCAGCCGCAAGAAATAAAAACAAAAACACGTAACCGCACGCACAAAGTATAACAAAAAACTAACCTCCCGTACAAAGTATTAACAAGCACCTAAACTGCCAACCCCCACATCGCAAAACAATAAAGTAATTAACCCCTAATCTGCAAATAACATAATTAAAATATTAACCCCTAAACCACTAACCCCCCATATTGCAATAAGCCTTCTTTAACCACCCTGCCATTTTCGGAATCCGCTGCATCCAGGTGGATTCTTTTGGCTGCACGTGTAGCCAACATTCTTTTGGCTGCATATATAAAATTTCAAAATGCAAACCATTTGTTTCAAATCATTGCAAAACATTAAATATAAAAAAAATAATGTAATAATAATAAAGCAAAACCTTTTTTAAACAAATGAAACAAGTAAGTGTGCACACAGACTGATGTGGAGAAAGTAAAAATCATGAAAAAAAAGCCAGGAAAGTGAAGGTTTGCTCACGGAGAATTTAAATGTCACTATTAGCTAGAAAGATTTCTTATCTTCTTCACATGTCATGTTTTAACCAGACTTGGTTGTAAGAATTGTTTTTTCAAATTTACAGTGACAGGTAATAGCATCTAATGTGACATAAGGTGTTTTATCCCTCTAGGCATAAAAATGAGTTTAAATAGCATTATTAAGTAGTCAGCTATAATAATAATAAAAAAAATGAAATATTAGAGTGAGATATCAATGGGTTTTTAGTTTTTTTTTTTTACATATACTATTGTATAAAAGTCCATTAAGAAAAAGCTCTAATGTCACGTGTAATGCATATAATTGTTTTTAAATGATTAAGTCCAATCACAACAGCCTCCCTAGTTAGATTGAGCAGACTGTCAATGCTGTTCCGCAGCGTGCCCAGGTGCATCTCAGATTGTGATGTCATCAGTGTGCAGAGATTGGCTCCCATTTTGAAGTGGCAAGAAATTATATTTTTTTAAAATAACTTTTTTTACCGTTCCTGCTGCATAATATAGAAAGGGGTGCAGTAGGCTATTTGCAGCTTAATCTAAGGTAAGACTTTAAGATAACTAAGGTGTAGACTGTCCCTTTAATAGTGCAATAAAAATTATTTACTGAGTGTTTGTCTGTTTACTTTCTTAAAATATTAAGACAAATATTTACTGTCCCCGATAACAACCAACAATATTATAGTCTGGAGAATCTGACTATTTTACTGTTGTAAACTTATTATTATAAAAAAAGTATAGCTATGGGTAAATGATAAATATGCAAAAAGAGTAGCTAGCAACTGTATTACGTAATTAACTAGATATGCAAAAGTTTATTGAAGATATCATACAATATATTTTTAGTATTATTATAAACATAAAAAAGATCTGCTTTGCAAGAATGCATTATAAAATGTAATGTAACAATTGTAATTGACAGCAAATTGAGACAGTAAAATCAATACAAATATGAATAAATAAACTTACCATGACAAACATTTATATTAGATAATAAATTATGTTCTAAACATTTAATATACTAATCAAATATTTGAGCCAGACCTACAAATACAATTATTTTATAAGTATTCATATATAAGTATTCATATAATATTTCTAGATATCAAACGAAAGAAAAGAGAGAGACTAAATAGCACTACTATCCGGTGTCCTTGAGATGCTCTATAATAATTGAGGCAGGTAATTAACCTTGCTATAATATTAGAGTTAGGTGCTGTGTACTTTTTTGTACTACAAAAGAGAGGTTGATTCAATACAAGGATTGAAGCGTGTACACTTATTAGCACTCACATCTCGTGGTGATGTGGCTTTAAATTTAGAACCTCTAGTGCCAAAAGGGGGGACGGTCTGTGCCGTAAAAATAAATAAAATATAACCTTTATTAGGATTGTTAAAAAAGATTCCACAAAACAAACATAAACATATGTGAATTAAAAACACTTAATGTTGAGGAGGATAATATCAAGAGGATATAGATGCTAAACGTAGCTGTCTGTAAGGAGAGTTATCTCCAGGCTTATGATTAGGGGTATTCCTAGTTCCCTGGATGTCTCCTGGTTATAGCTACTGCTGTATGTGATATATAATGCTTGTGAAAATAATGGTACTATTTCCTGGTTCAAATATTGTAGTTATTCATGGTCTCAAAAATCTTTTGAAAATAAATTTATTTTGCAGTATAGTACCTATAAATATAATTGTATATGCTTCTCGGGCATGTGCTTTTGGTTCTTTGATATAAATGCTGCTAAAGCAGTGATATTATTAATGCATAGCACTAGTTATTGTGATACTGTTGAATTATCACTTTCTGGACATATAGTTGCTATCGTGAGCTTGTTATATACCTCCCATTTCGAAGGGTTAATTTGGCTAAGTTCTTAATACAGATAAGATAACCTATTGAATTTGCGTAACTAAAAGGTATGCCCTAATAGTATTAGGTATGCAATTTTCCGTTATTTAACATAAATATATAGCTATTATAGGGCTGTATGCAATTTTCAACGTTGATACAAATGTTACTGTTTCTCTGAGGGTATTTAGCGCATATTCCCAGGTGCTTGGTGCCAACAATATCAAGTATTTCAATGCTATGGATATCTTGCACTGATATCAGCAATTGTGCTGCTATTAGCTAGAACTTTAGTACAATTAGTCTTTTAATTTAATAATGCATTCATTCATTCATCATTCGTACTCAAATGCCCAAGAGCTGCACAAAGTCAGCAACTATTAGTTAAATTCCATTAGCATAACTTGCTATAATCGTAAGATATACTACGGTTAGCTTTATATTTTTAGTTAGTTCAATATTTTCATTTATGCACTTGGCTTGCTAGCCGTTCTATAATGCTTAGGTGTAGGCTAGTCACTATAGTAGTTTTCTAGTGAGCTAAACTATATTGATGTCCTCTAAAACGTAATACACATAACTTCAACCTTTTTACTTATAACTTGGCAGTGCGCCTTCCGTAATTGTAACGCTAAGGTTTCAGTGGTGTAACTGAATACTATATCCTGATTTCAACATTAGCAGTTAAAAAAGTTTGGCTTAAAGCCTAACAACATATTCAAAGCCCTTTTGGCACTAGAGGTTCTAAATTTAAAGCCACATCACCACGAGATGTGAGTGCTAATAAGTGTACACGCTTCAATCCTTGTATTGAATCAACCTCTCTTTTGTAATATTTCTAGATATGTTTAAAACTATCAGTATGAAATATACATATATATATATATTTGGCTAAATATTATAGATACACAGAAAGATTAAATCATTTATCTTTCTTCTCTAATGATTTAAAATGTAAACATTTTATGCTATTGATTAAAAGCTGTCTCAATAAAATAAAAACAACAAAAAATTGTTATAATTGAGTGCTGCCAATGCTTCTTGAGTTGGCTGTGTTTATATATATATATATATATATATATATATACATATACATATATATACAGTATATATACTGTATATATAGATATATCTATAATAGTTAACTGGTTCATAAAAATAATAAAATACACGATAAAAAGGGCATTCAGTTCTTTAACAGCCCAAAAAACCTTAATCCAATAAAAAGCCACCCCAAAAAATAAAAAAGGGCTAACACTAAGCCCCGAATAGGTAATCACCGTTCCTGAAGTCCGTCAGTGAAGGTCTTTTCCAGGCGGCTCCATCATCTTCTATCTTCATCTGGAGCGAAGGCAGCGCAGAGCGGAGGTGTGGAGTGGTGGTCTTCCCCGATGCATGGATCTGGAGCGGTGGTCCTCAGTGGTGGTTCTCAGCAGCGGCGATCCTCAGCAGCATTGAGGCTCCTCTTCATTCGATCTCTGTCGTACACTAAAAATTGAATGAAAGGTACCGCATTCAATTTGGGGTACCTTGCATTCCTATTGGCTGAAATTTTGAAATCAGCCAATAGGATTAGAGCTACTGAAATCATATTGGCTGTTCAAATCAGCCAATAAGATTTCACTAGCTCTTGTCCTATTGTCTGATTTCAAAATCTCAGCCAATAGGAATGCAAGTTACTCCAATAAATATGGGGTACCTTGGATTCAATCTACAGTGTGCGGCGGATGATTGCATGAAGAGGTGCCTCCACGTGGTTGAGGACCTCCGCTCTGGATCCGTGCATCGGGGAAGTCAGTCCGCACCTCCGCTCCGGATGAAGATAGAAGATGATAGAGCCACCTGGAAGAAGACCTTCTCCACCGGACTTTAGGAATGGTAAGTACACTATTTTAAGGTTAGTATTAGCCTTTTTTTTTGGGGGGGGGGTGTTTTTATTTTTAGATTAGGGTTTCTTGGGCTGTAAAAGAGCTGAATGCCCTTTTATTAGCAGTTCCCATACAAATACCCTTTTAGGGGCAATGGGTTAGGGCAATGCCCTACAAAATGCCCTTTAAAGGGCTATTGGTAGTTTAGATTAGGGAGTGTTTTTATTTTGGGGGGCTTTATTTTCATAGGGGTATTAGATTAGGTTTAATTTTTTTTATTTTTGATAAAAAAAAAATATTTTTTTCTGTAATTTTAGACTTTATTTATTTTTCTAATTTTAGATAATTCTTTTGTAATTTAATGTTAGGTTTTAATTTTAAATGAATGTTAGGATTTTTTTTCAAAAAAAGCTTTATTCATATCAAACAAAAGTACATGTCATAAAATGTATGCACAATAGCATACCTCTGAAATATTATAATACAATATATCAATGAATTAAATGTTTAATAACACAATTTATAATTCAGTGTACTTTCTTCTGATCCCCAGTTTTAGCACTTTAGACCACTCATGGGTCTAATACAAAAACGCTTATAAACAATGTTGGGGGTATACGAGAATTAAATTTAACACAACAAATAGATGAGACAAAACAACACAGAAAAACTTGTGTCGAGAGACACAACTAACCAGAAAAGATGTCGGTTTGATATTCAGTTATACCCACAGCTATTGTATTCCCGTATAGAAAGTAAGGTTTAGTTAATTAAACAATATATATAACCTTAGAGACATTTGAGCAAGCCCCACCCCAAAATTATTCAGGCCATCTGAATGGAAATGGAAAGGCAAGGTAGGTGTATCTTGTGGTGTCAGAACCCTGCAACATTTAAGTGGGTTAGTGATAATACTTTATCGGGGGTGTTGTTTAGCTGACAACCAAAGTAGATAGTGTATAGCAAGCTAAGGGGAATTTCGATGTTGAGGCTGTTAGGAATGTATGATGACAGACTGGCGGCGGTAACCTAGCTATAAAATCTATGCGTGTCCCCCACCCGCTGCCGCGGCCGCCGGCCACAAGTGAGGTAGTTCAATGTGTTTAATATGTACGCTATTTAAGCCATCCACCGCCTGAGAATTATAAACTAAAGAAGCGGATATCCCCCTCTGCCCGCTATCAACCTCCCACTTCCTGTGTCTCTGGAGGGTAATAATGGAGTTAATGGGGTAGGAGCTACATGGTTAATTAGTAAAATATTCATATTTTGAACATACATATTAAACTTTAAAACATCAAGTCAAACGGTGGTGTTAAAACCAAACAATGCGGCAAACCTTTTATTTGAGTCCTTACACTAGTCCCAAGCAGTCTATTGGTAAATGCACAATAGAGGAGCACCACCAGCCCCCAGAATATTTCAACTTGCCATGTGGGTCATTATCATCTGCAAAGCCGGTAAATTGACAGGACCGAGTTTCTCCCCTCGGCAGTTTAGGATGTCTGATAACCATAGTGCCAGGGCATAATGTAGAATAGATCTGATACCCAGGAGGGTGATAACGGAGGTCAAGATCCTCCGCCAGCCGTTCATTGTCTGAAATATGATTCGGAGCCGTGGTAAAGGTTGTTAGGCTTAAAGTCCCCAATTTTGCGGTTGTCTTCGGGCTCCCCCAGAGTTCACTTGGCATACTTGCATTGACTTTTAAATGTACTAGGTCCCGCTGCTCCATCTGTAGATGGATCGATGTGACTCCAGGCGCCATCTTAGATGAAGTGTTGCTAAATCTCCTGCTGGATAGGCTTGTGTTTAGTGAGAGGCCGATATCTGGCATGCTGTGCTGGTATAGTGCTTCCTCTGCCCCACACTCACCGCTTTCGAAAGATGATAGTGATATGACAGTAGGGCCACTGTCTGACTGCATGGCTGCTCCTGGCTTCAGCGTGGTAGGTTGCTTGTTTTCCCCAAGTTTTATATGTGTGTCTGGCTCATAGATCACGGGTTGTTGTAGCGCCGGCTCTGCAACTTTAGTAACTGCTAGTCGTTCCATTAAATACAGTATATCCTGCTCCGAAGGAGCTTTATCTATTAGAGCATGCATCAGGGCTTCTAACTTAGCTAAGTGAAGATCCAAAGCAGTGGGGAGGTCATTAACTTCCATTGTGGCCGGCTGGTGTCTGCGGCTGTGCTCACTGGGAGATTACAATACCCAATGCGGTATGCCGATGTTTAGTAAAAAAGGTTGTATTGCTGTAGGTGCTTGAGATAACCAGTTCTGGCTAGACACCCCTGGGATCCAGGGGGGGGACGCTGCCTGTGAGATTGCCGCCGCTACAGGCCTCAATCGTCCAATTCCGCCTCCAGGATCATTAATACAGCAACCAACGATAGGGTTATGTATATATTTGTGCTATAACTCGATCAAGTGTCAGATGCTGTAGGATTAAAGCAATAACCGGCGGATTATTGTTTTTTTCTCCGGGAGCTACAGAAGAGTGCGACTGCACAGAGTCGCTGCCTGGACACGCCCCCCGAATGTTAGGATTTTTTATTTAAAGGGGGTTGTTAGGTTAGGGAGCTTATTTGCGTTGAGGGGGTTTGGCGGTTTAGGAGTTAATTAGGTTTATTGCAATGAGGGGGTTGGCGGTTTAGGGGTTAATAGGTTAATTAGGTTTGTTGTGATGTGGGGGGTTGGCGGCTTAGGGGTTAATATTTTAATTATGTTATTTGTGTTGTTTAATTTGCACATTAGGGGTTAATTAATTTATTATTTTGCGATGTGGGGGTTGGCGGTTTAGGTGTTTGTTAATATTTTTTGCGGGTGATTAGGTTTTTTTTTGTTAATTCTTCGTAAGGGCGGTTTGTTTTTTCTTTGTGTTATACTTCGTTCGGGCGGTTAGGTTTTTTTATTATTTTGTGTGGTCGGTTAGTTTTTTTTGTTATTTTGTGCGGGTGGTGAGATGGTTTTTTTTGTTATTTTGTGCGGGCGGTTGCATGGATTTTTCTTTATTGCTTTGTTTGCCTATGCTGCATCCAAGTGGATTCCAAAAATAGCAGGCTGGTGAAAGAATATATGTTTGTGTATATATATCAATTATAGCCTTTATATGGTTATACCACATCACCACAATTGTTTAGCCATGCTAAGGTTCTATTTTTTCGTCAGTACATAGACGATTTGATTTTGATATGGGATGGATCTGAAAATGAACTATTAAGTTGGTTACAACAACTCAACCAGGTCTTACCCAATCTGCAGTTTAAAATGGAATACAGCAATACTACAGTGGATTTTCTAGATCTGAGAATCTCCAAACAGGAGGGTGGTTTGGGGACAACCCTATACCGTAAAACAACGGATCAAAATTCATTGTTACAAGCTACCAGCTGCCACCCACCTGGTCTCAAGCGAGCTCTACCTATATCACAATTTAAATGGGTAATACGTAACAACAGTGACCCTTTAAAAGCCAAAGAGAAATTACTGGATATGAAAAAAAGATTCTTACAATGCGGATACCAGGAATCACAGATTGATAAACATCTTGCACAATTCTGGGATATGAAACAAGAAGAGGCACTATGTACTAAGGAACCACAAGTGGATAATAGACTATCCTACCTCACCACATATACCATGGACAAAAAGGAATTACCATGAACCATAAAGAAAAATTGGGAGATTGTGACCACAGATACCACACTGCCCTTCACTACAATGGGTCCACCAAGAGTGAGCTATAGACGGTTGCTACGTGGTGATGGTGGTGGGTAATGTATAAATATGTACTTTATTTTTGTAATGATTTTAATGGTCTGAGGACGGGGCTAACCACCCCGAAACGTCACTGAAGTAATGTATTAAAAATATTCTGACTTAAGACCCGGAGAGTGCGCTCCTATTTTGAACACATTTGTGTGTATATATATATATATATATATATATATATACACACACGCATAAATTTCTTATATGAATACCACAAAACATTTTAAAAAAAGGTGTAGAGCTAATTAAAGTGTGTTCTTTTGTTTATATTTAAATACTCCTACACATACAAAAGTGCACAATGTTGTAAAACATGTCAGTATCAGTTTTTTTTCACCTCTTTGGTTTAAGATAAATTATGATTCTATGGATTTTGTTTTTATTCTATGTACTAATGCTGTATTTCTTATTTAATTAAGTTTCCGTTAAGTTTAAAAAAGAAATTGCTTAAATTATATCTTTAAATTATTAAACTTCTACTCAGAAACTTTTATTAAAACATGTATTTATGGTTCAAATTAACTGTTGAATGTTAAAAAATATTAATAATGACATTACCCAAAATGTTATGAAATTCTTATCTGAACACCAATATTGGTTTGATTATTGGTTTAGTTTCAAGTCTTAAGTTTCTGTGCAGTTACAAAAAGAAGCAAAAATCACCTGTTTTGCCATGCAATTCACATAGATATTCTGTTGGATTGTGATATAGGCCACTGTTTGATAACTGATGGTCATTAGCACTAATCACTTTTTTTGCATAAAATTAAATATTATGGTAAATGTGTTCCTAAATTTAGAAATGTATTATAACTGTGCTTCTATGCTTGAAATATTATCTTATTTTTTGGTATCCTAATAGCTACCTGACTTATGCAACAATAGATAAGTGTTTTTTCTAATCATGCCTACATTAGTCTTGTTTTCTTAGTGTGCAGAAAGATAATATCAGCTATTCATGCAATGCAATTTACCACTATAAGCAATGGTATCAGATATTTTACAAACCTACGTCAATCAGATCCTAAATGATTCAGATATAGTTCTGATGTGCATTACAGCTTTGGACAAATGCAAATGAGTCAGAATTTGTATGATTCATCGAGCCATTTCATATACGAACAGCCAAATAGATTAATGGACAAAGCATATGAAAAACAAATGGTTTGGTACCAGAAAAAGGTGCAGGAATGTAGGAAAGGAGTTATATTGTTTGGTTAATAAGCTTCTTTGTTTTTAATGATGCACAGGGGTCTTACAATTAATTTGTCCATTATCCCCTGTCCAATCCTACTATAGTATTACTGAGAGATGTTAGGGACAGCCGGTCAGCTACTTAATACTGGATTTTATTTATACAGGAGATGTATCACTTGTAACATTGAAAGATATTTTTTTTTTAACTTTGAATCCTATAATATTTGTGTTAATATAATTGTCTATATTAGCTGTTCCTATTGAAAATAACAATAATAAATCTGAACACAATGTTCGTCTGAACTGAATACCTTCATGGATAAAATTCAGCCTAACCGCATTTAAAAAAATCTGACACAAAATCTTTCAGCGAAAACAAATTTGTGCATTTGTCTAGTGTATATTATGTCTTGGTAGCAGAATGATTTTATTATTTTCTTTGCATTAGAGCATTGGTTCATTCCAGTATTGCCTGCCTAAATATTTATGGGTTTAAACCTTTAAAGTCAAAGTCAGATCTGGGCTGCCAATGCAGTACTAGTCCGGAGCAAGACATAGAGGCCTATCTATCAAGCTCTGAATGGAGCTTGAGGCCCCGTGTGTATCTGGCGGGCCTGCAAGCTCGCCAGAAACACCAGTTATGAAGCAGTGGTCTAAAGACCGCTGCTCCATAACCCTGTCCGCCTGCTCTGATGAGGCAGACAGGAATTGCCGGAATTCAACCAGATTGAGTACGATCAGGTTGATTGACACCCCTGCTGGCGGCTGATTGGCCGCGAGTCTGCAGGGGGCGGTGTTGCACCAGCACTCTTGTGAGCTGCTGGTGCAATGCTGAATACGGAGAGCGTATTGCTCTCCGCATTCAGCGATGTCTGTCGGACCTGATCCGCACTGTCGGATCAGGTCCGACAGACATATGATAAATAGGTCTCATAGCCACTGATCTAGTCACTGATTGTGAAAGTGCATAGCTGGCAATCATTGGCTCATGTTCTACCCAGGATCAACAGTCCATTGCCAATCTGGAGATAACTATGACTAACGGCTAGATTTAGAGTTTTGTCGGTAAGGACCCGTGTAGCTAACGCCGGCTTTTTTCTGGCCGCACCATAAAAATAACTCTGGTATTGAGAGTTCACATAAAGGCTGCGTTAGGCTCCAAAAAAGGAGCGTAGAGCATTTTTAACGCAGCTTCAACTCTCTATACCAGAGTTGCTTAAGCAAGCGGCCAGCCTCAAAAACGTGCCCGTGCACGATTCCCCCATAGAAAACAATGGGGCTGTTTGAGCTGAAAAAAACATAACACCTGCAAAAAAGCCGCGTTCAGCTCCTAACGCAGCCCCATTGTTTGCTATGCGGAAACACTTCCTACGTCTGCACCTAACACTCTAACATGTACCCCGAGTCTAAACACCCCTAACCTTACACTTATTAACCCCTAATCTGCCGCCCCCCGCTATCGCTGACCCCTGCATATTATTATTAACCCCTAATCTGCCGCTCCGTAAACCGCCGCTACTTACATTATCCCTATGTACCCCTAATCTGCTGCCCTAACATCGCCGACCCCTATATTATATTTATTAACCCCTAATCTGCCCCCCACAACGTCGCCTCCACCTGCCTGCACTTATTAACCCCTAATCTGCCAAGCGGACCTGAGCGCTACTATAATAAAGTTATTAACCCCTAATCCGCCTCACTAACCCTATAATATATAGTATTAACCCCTAATCTGCCCTCCCTAACATCGCCGACACCTAACTTCAATTATTAACCCCTAATCTGCCGACTGGAGCTCACCGCTATTCTAATAAATGTATTAACCCCTAAAGCTAAGTCTAACCCTAACACTAACACCCCCCTAAATTAAATATAATTTTAATCTAACGAAATTAATTAACTCTTATTAAATAAATTATTCCTATTTAAAGCTAAATACTTACCTGTAAAATAAATCCTAATATAGCTACAATATAAATTATAATTACATTGTAGCTATTTTAGGATTAATATTTATTTTACAGGCAACTTTGTAATTATTTTAACCAGGTACAATAGCTATTAAATAGTTAAGAACTATTTAATAGTTACCTAGTTAAAATAATTACAACATTACCTGTAAAATAAATCCTAACCTAAGTTACAATTAAACCTAACACTATACTATCATTAAATTAATTAAATAAAATACCTACAATTACCTACAATTAAACCTAACACTACACTATCAATAAATTAATTAAATACAATATCTACAAATAACTACAATGAAATAAACTAACTAAAGTACAAAAATAAAAAAGAACTGTTACAAAAAATAAAAAAATATCTACAAACATAAGAAAAATATTACAACAATTTTAAACTAATTACACCTACTCTAAGCCCCCTAATAAAACAACAAAGCCCCCCAAAATAAAAAATGCCCTACCCTATTCTAAATTACTAAAGTTAAAAGCTCTTTTACCTTACCAGCCCTGAACAGGGCCCTTTGCGGGGCATGCCCCAAGAAGTTCAGCTCTTTTGCCTGTAAAAAAAACATACAATACCCCCCCCAACATTACAACCCACCACCCACATACCCCTAATCTAACCTAAACCCCCCTTAAATAAACCTAACACTAAGCCCCTGAAGATCTTCCTACCTTATCTTCACCATACCAGGTTCACCGATCCGTCCTGAAGAGCTCCTCCGATGTCCTGATCCAATCCCAAGCGGGGGGCTGAAGATGTCCATGATCCGGTAGAAGTCTTCATCCAAGCGGGGCAGAAGAGGTCTTCCATCCGATTGAAGTCTTCATCGAAGCGGGGCAGAAGAGGTCTTCCATCCGATTGAAGTCTTCATCCAGACGGCATCTTCTATCGACATCCATCTGGAGCGGAGCGGCAGCATCCTGAAGACCTCCGACGCGGAACATCCATCCTGGCAGACGACTGAACGACGAATGACGGTTCCTTTAAATGATGTCATCCAAGATGGCGTCCCTCGAATTCCGATTGGCTGATAGGATTCTATCAGCCAATCGGAATTAAGGTAGGTATATTCTGATTGGCTGATGGAATCAGCCAATCAGAATCAAGTTCAATCCGATTGGCTGATCCAATCAGCCAATCAGATTGAGCTCGCATTCTATTGGCTGTTCCGATCAGCCAATAGAATGCGAGCTCAATCTGATTGGCTGATTGGATCAGCCAATCGGATTGAACTTGATTCTGATTGGCTGCAATGTAATTATAATTTATATTGTAGCTATATTAGGATTTATTTTACAGGTAAGTATTTAGCTTTAAATAGGAATAATTTATTTAATAAGAGTTAATTAATTTCGTTAGATTAAAATTATATTTAACTTAGGGGGGTGTTAGTGTTAGGGTTAGACTTAGCTTTAGGGGTTAATACATTTATTAGAATAGCGGTGAGCTCCAGTCGGCAGATTAGGGGTTAATAATTGAAGTTAGGTGTCGGCGATGTTAGGGAGGGCAGATTAGGGGTTAATACTATTTATTATAGGGTTAGTGAGGCGGATTAGGGGTTAATAACTTTATTATAGTAGCGCTCAGGTCCGCTCGGCAGATTAGGGGTTAATAAGTGTAGGCAGGTGGAGGCGACGTTGAGGGGGGCAGATTAGGGGTTAATAAATATAATATAGGGGTCGGCGGTGTTAGGGGCAGCAGATTAGGGGTACATAGGGATAACGTAGGTGGCGGCGCTTTGCGGTCGGCAGATTAGTGGTTAATAAGTGTAGGTAGCTGGCGGCGACGTTGTGGGGGGCAGATTAGGGGTTAATAAATATAATATAGGGGTCGGCGGTGTTAGGGGCAGCAGATTAGGGGTACATAAGGATAACGTAGTTGGCGGTCGGCAGATTAGGGGTTAAAAAAATTTAATCGAGTTGCGGCGATGTGGGGGGACCTCGGTTTAGGGGTACATAGGTAGTTTATGGGTGTTAGTGTACTTTAGAGTACAATAGTTAAGAGCTTTATAAACCGGCGTTAGCCCAGAAAGCTCTTAACTACTGACTTTTTTCCTGCGGCTGGAGTTTTGTCGTTAGATTTCTAACGCTCACTTCAGACACGACTCTAAATACCGGAGTTAGAAAAATCCCATTGAAAAGATAGGATACGCAATTGACGTAATCGGATCTGCGGTATGGAAAAGTCGCGGCTGAAAAGTGAGCGTTAGACCCTTTTTTGAGTGACTCCAAATACCAGAGTTAGCCTAAAACCAGCGTTAGGAGCCTCTAACACTGGTTTTCACGGCTAACACCAAACTCCAAATCTAGGCCTAAGTGTTTAAACCCTTTGCAAGGTTCAACACAAGCAATAGAGCAATAGTAATATTTACTACTGTTCTTTAATGTCCCTTTAACTCTGAGTTGGCATTGAACTTAGTAAGCTAACATTAGTGTTCATTAGAGTGTTTTAAATTACTTAGAATTATGCTTGCACTGGGTTTTGTTTTCATAAAAGGAATTGGTACACATGTGCTGAATCATATAAAGAGGACATGTATCTGTAAAACACTTACTAGGAAATAACAGATAACCATCTTTATGTAAAAAAAAAAGTTGATTATTGGCAAGAAGGTGTGGAGCTTCACAACATTTTCTCTTGCAATGTTAAATTTTGCAACTGGTTGCTGTATAGGAGTCATGCAAGTGTCAGGTTTCCTATCTGGGAACCTTGCCTGGATGAACGTTGATAGATGTAGATTAAAATATAACACTTGTGCAGAAGAGCAGCTGAGGTTTTGTAGTGTCACAGTTGTAAAGGACTATCTGCTACTAGTGTTTTGTGTGTAAACATTGAAACACAACAGGGTATTCCATTATTTTATAACTCAGTGCAGAAAGAAAGAAAATGTTCACTATTCTTTGGAAGCAAGGAAAGCAAATGTGTTCAAAATGCAAACTTTAACATAAATAGTTTACAATCACAAGAATCAGGGACTATGCATAGAAGATTTACTTGACATACATTAGGGGGCATGTTGAGTATAAACAAAAATGGATAAAATGCATCAGATTTTTTTATTTATTTATTTTTTGCATTGACATTGAAACCTTGTTTTTTGCACTATACCTGTAAAAGGTCTGACAGATTTTAGAGACCAAACTGACAAGTATAATTCATATCAAGGCTAGAGTATACATTGCATTGTAATTCAATTTTAAAGGAAGACACCAATGTAATTTAAAAAGCTGAGCCGCTATCACAAAAAAAACCCATGTGTTAGTAGATATGGAATAATTCTACTATATTACTTATAGTTACTGACAAATAATAGGTCTGGTATTAATCTGTAGAATGCTATAAAAATAAAAACAAATATTTTCAACCACTGTAACTCTCCCTCATAAACCAGCAAGCATCTACTCTTACTCTTAACTATTAAGGATTAAGAACTCATATTTATGTGTTGTTATAACAAGGGGCCAAAAATAAAAGAAATAGAAAATAAAATTATACAAATGTACTAGCTTAAAACCACAATTAAGCTTTGAACAGTTCAATAATGCTGAGAGTTTATTTTGATGCAGGCATTTATAAAAGAAACACCAATATAGATGTAGTACATTGTCTGGGCTGTGTTGCAAAGCCCCAGACTGCTTGGCCACTCCCTTTGATAATTTTTACTCCATCTTCAGACTAATAGCGCACTATCAACCACATCTCATTCGTACCCTGACAGCTGAGCCTCTGCCTCTGTACTCCTAGCCCAAGAATAAATTAATGTTATATTGAGAGGCATGATAATGTCAATGATTGGGTATGTTATGTTTGCTAATGTCTTGCTTTGCCTAATGTACTGATAAATGACTGTGTGTATAGTATTGTTTAATTAGTGACTGTTTTCCGTTGCGGTGGTTTCCAATGTCTACTTGTAAGTGATGTTCTGTTATACAAATATTAATAAATATATTTAAACGTATGTTTTACAAGTATTTGTGTGCGTATTCATATGTATTTGTGTGAGCTGAAATTGCCTTACAATATACTGATCAATAATAGATTACAGGGAGACATAATAAATATTGCAATTGTCTATATATACTGTATATATTGAATGCATGTGAGCCATATAACATATACCACAAACGTGGTTTCATATACACATAACCTTTTTAACATTCAATCACATTATTGTGTTCTTTGAAAATATTAAAAGCATATTCCCATTCGAAATTTAGTAGGGTAATATTAAGTATACAATCCAAGTAGTAAAAATCAAAACAAGCAGGGAAATTGTGATTTCTATCTTTGTAAAATGAAGGAAATATTGAGCTAGTGCTGTGACTACTTTCAGAAAGGTTTCATTTAAAACAGAGTCTATTGATTGTTGTGAACTGTAGACAGAAACCAAGCCATTAAAGGAAAACTGCATTTAAGAATTTTCAGATTGGGAATCATTACTATGGCAACACAGAGCAACATGAGAAAAGAATAATCACTTTAGTATTTTTCAGGAAACACCCACATTATGATCTTCAAATCTAGACAGACAAAAGAATAAAAATGAATGAGTGTTTTTTAGACCTTGTATCCCTGAATATGCTGTATTGAGATCCTTAACCCATATGTGATTAGTTGAGCTAGTTCTGAATAAAAGTGTCTTTATATTACATCAAATATAAACATGTTTACTTGATATGTAAAGCACAAGTTAAAAAGCTGTTCCTTGCTAGAAACACTTCCATTTTTAATTTGCATACTGAGAATAACAGTTAGGGATAGAGAAGAGAGAAACTATGATTGAATTATAAAAATGGTTAAAAAGAACAAATAGTATTAAAGGAAAGCATGAGGAAAACAGTAAAACATTGAAGCAAAAAGAAAAGATGAAAAAGGAAAAGTGGGCACACACTGGAAATAAAGCAAAGGTAATGAGGGAAAAACAGAGAACAAACAGGCAGGGGATCAACATAAGGGAAATGCACACCTCCCAATTTTAATTCCCTGCATTTTTGGGTGGCTCAAGGTCTGGGTGATCTGTGGGCAGAGTTTCTGTAAAGTAGGATTGTTGTGCAGTAACACAACAGGGGTTGTGCTACTCTAGGGGCAAAGCTCTATCTGCCAGTAGTGACGTTTGGGCAGTCTCCAGTTTCAATTATAGAAAATGGGACAAAAATGATGGAAGCAGCAAGAGGGACAACAGGACAGAGAGACCAACATATGGCCATGCACCAAAAAGATTTTAAAGTTGGGTATATTAGAGATAGCAAGGAGAAAAGATGATGAGCTAAGCAAACTGGGGGACATAAAATCAAGTAACATTGAGCAGATAAGGTGAATGAAACAAGCTAAGCGAAGGAGATAAAGAGAGGAATTATTAGAAGTTCTACAGAGTAGGTACAACATAGTCTTGTAGGTAAACTTAGATAGAAGTGATTGATAAGTAAGAAGAACAATGTGGGCAGGTGGTGATTATTTAGAAAACAGGCAAAAAAATGAATCTGTGTTAGTAAGGACTTTGTATATTAGGGTCCAAACCATTGAAGGCTGTTTGACAATAGAATAACTGAGATAGAACAATGAGTAATCTCTATTAGTCTGGGGCATTTAAAATAGATTGGTGTGATGAGAGTCGGAGTTTAGAATTTCATTTAAAGGGATTTAGTGACTTGTTAGTTATGATGTTAAAAAATTACAGACCTTGGCAATTTTGTTTAGGCTTTTGAAGCATGATTTAGTTTGCAACTGCAAATGGGGATAGCTAAGTTTACTATGACTCCAAGATAGCAAACCTGAGGGGTTGGTATGATTTTTATAAACTACAGACATAAAGGAGTTTAAAAAGAAGCAGTTGCACTTGGTGTTAAGAGGCTAAGCTATCCAGGAGAAACATTCAGATACATTGGTTGGCATGTGATAGGTTGGAAGACAAACAATATGGAGTTCAAAGATATGTTTTGATGAGTACAGAGATGGTACCAGAATCCAAAATGCACCCCTACATGACAATAAAAATGAAAGGAGGATGTGTGAAAGACAGATAAAATCCTTGTTATTTAAACTAAGAAAAGGCAAAGCCATGAAGGTCAAATAAAATACAGATTTGTAGTGTTTGGAGATGGTAAGCTGTGTCAATGAAGACCGAGAGCTCTAATGTAAGAGTTTGACTTAGTCATTATTATTTGGGAGTGCTCCTTCATTAGGGCACTATACGTGAAAACCAGAAAGCAAAGGGTCTAGATGAACAGAGTTACAGAAAGAAAGGTCAGAGATCTAAAGAACAGAGAAGTCATTTAGGGTTGGATGAGAAGATATGATATAACCTTTTACTTTAAGCCTTCTGCCATGTTGTATTCAAGATTTTATTTTTAAAAATATTTTCCTCTTGAGAAATATTGGGGTAGCCAGCTTATCCATTCAAATATACAGAAACATACATTAAAATAAGCCAGTTTTAAGCACAGCTGTGTTTTTCTTACCAGTATATATAACAAGTGTACTTGCATCTCCCTTTACTTCCACTGATTTAATCTTATTTTTTACTAGAATACTGAGAGAGGCTGTTTCTCACAAAGCGGAATATAAAGCTCATGGGGCTAATTTTACCTGGGGCAGCTGTTAATCTTTTAGTTACAGAGGAGACTGTGACATTTCAAGTTTTCAGTATACATAGAAGCTTTATGGCCCAGGAGAAACCTCTGCCTAGGGGGCTCCACATAAGTATGTCTAGCCTGGGCTTATTTCTTTTCTATTGGAAAAAATATCAACCTCTGTTGACAAACAGTGCTTTAATATTTAATGCAGTTTTCCCACAAAATAACAGAGAAAAAGAGCATGCAACTAGTTATATTCAGAACCTGAATCACAAAGGATTCTATGACTGCGGGAAAACATTTCTAGCTTATATATTACTCGGCTGATTAAATAACCAACACTGTATTTGAACCTCCCTAAAATGTCTTTTTCAAATCCCAAAAGATCACCATAGAGGGGAAACATACAATTATTTTTTTTAAAAGATTGCCTTAATATTAATGAAAAACATTTAAACATTTTAAAACTTCAGCTTAAATACCAAATATTACTTTAAGGACAACTTTCCTGAAAACAATGTTGAAATTTATGTCTTCTACAGAATAACTGTATTTAATCCACTGACAGCATTAACATTGAATTAGACAACATAATTATATAATACAGAGTTTGGGAAAATGTTCATAAGTGATTATATCATTTTATAGTCACAGCACAGATTAACCTATATTAAAAATGCATATGCTGAAGAGCACTTACTATTGATCTGATTTTATTCTCTTTTGCAAGTTCAAGTGAAGAGTTATAGCAACTTGTAAGGGCCTTGTTGTGATGTTCATTTATCTGACCTCTTGCAATAGGTCCCACAGTGTGTATAACATCTGAGGAAGAAAAAGAGAAATGATTGTTAATCACATGCCGTGTGTGAAATAAAAGTTATTTTAAAAAAATGCAACATCAAGGAAAAAAACATTTAAAATTTAGTTCTCCATAAAATGTTTGATTATGTACAGTTAAAAACAACTTTGCAAGGTGTTTTCATATTTTATTTAGACCCCTATACCTAAAATGTATCTCTGAAATGTCTGTTTTATTTCAGTTGCCCCAGAGAAGATGGAGTGCATTGCTTAGTTAAAGCACTATCTACCTTAACTTGGCATAGAAGATGGCAAAACCTAAGGGGATTTTCAATGGCTATGCCCAGGACTATAAAACAATGCAAATGTTGCTGACAATTCTGACAAATGACAGACCTTGGCAATTTTGTTTAGGCTTTTGAAGCATGATTTAGTTTGCAACTGCAAATGGGGATAGCTGAGTTTAGTATGACTCCAAGATAGCAAACCTGAGGCGTTGGTATGATTTTTATAAACTACAGACATAAAGGAGTTTAAAAAGAAGTTGCACTTGGTGGTAAGAGGCTAAGCTATCCAGGAGAAAAATTCAGATACATTGGTTGGCATGTGATAGGTTGGAAAATTTAGTATAGAAGATGGCATAAGCTAAGGGGATTTTCAATGGCTATGCCCAGGACTATAAAACAATGCAAATGTTGCTGACAATTCTTTTTTTAATCTTTTATTTTATATGCAGATCACTTAAAAGGACACTAAGATTTTCTCTATTTTAATGGTCCATTCTACCTGCTGGAATTTACTTAATTGTTTGGAAACTGTTCATTTTCCTTTACTTTGTCATTTGAAATAGCTGTTTTTGCATGTGGAAACCCCCACTTATACTAGAAAAAATAAATAACAAATATATTATCTATAGAAAAGCTAAGTAAACAGGAGTCAATAGCACTAATTAATCTCCGAGTGGGGTGCAGGTGAGAGGGATATTTTTTAATCTGAAATAGCTGGTTGTGCTTAGCCTTAAATTACATACGGCTAGATTTAGAGTTCTGCGGCCAAAGTGGTGCGTTAGCTACGCATGCTTTTTTTCTCCCGCACCTTTTAAACACCGCTGGTATTTAGAGTTCACAGAAGGGCTGCGTTAGGCTCCAAAAAAGGGAGCGTAGAGCATATTTACCGCCACTTCAACTCTCGATACCAGCGGTGCTTATGGACGCGGCCAGCTTCAAAAACGTGCACGATTCCCCCATAGGAGACAATGGGGCTGTTTGAGCTGAAAAAAAAACCTAACACCTGCAAAAAAGCAGCGTTAAGCTCTAACGCAGCCCCATTGTTTCCTATGGGAAAACACTTCCTAAGTCTGCACCTAACACCCTAACATGTACCCCGAGTCTAAACACCCCTAACCTTACACTTATTAACCCATAATCTGCCGCCCCCGCTATCGCTGACTCCTGCATATTTTTTTAACCCCAATCTGCCGCTCCGTAACACCGCCGCAAACTACGTTATCCCTATGTACCCCTAATCTGCTGCCCCTAACACCGCCGACCCCTATATTATATTTATTAACCCCTAATCTGCCGTCCCCGCTATCGCTGACCCCTGCATATTATTATTAACCCCTAATCTGCCGCTCCGTACACCGCCGCAACCTATGTTATACCTATGTACCCCTAACTTCACCTACCTACACTTATTAACCCCTAATCTGTCGACCGGAACTCGCCGCTACTATAATAAATGTATTAGCCCCTAAAGCTAAGTCTAACCCTAACACTAACACCCCCCTAAGTTAAATATAATTTTTATCTAACGAAATAAATTAACTCTTATTAAATAAATTATTCCTATTTAAAACAAAATACTTACCTGTAAAATAAACCCTAATATAGCTACAATATAAATTATAATTATATTGTAGCTATTTTAGGATTAATATTTATTTTACAGGCAACTTTGTAATTATTTTAACCAGGTACAATAGCTATTAAATAGTTAATAACTATTTAATAGTTACCTAGTTAAAATAATTACAAAATTACCTGTAAAATAAATCCTACCCTAAGTTAAAATTGAACCTAACACTACACTATCAATAAATAAATTAAACAAAATACCTACAATTATCTACAATTAAACCTAACACTACACTATCAATAAATAAATTAAATAAAATACCTACAAATAAATACAATGAAATAAACTAACTAAAGTACAAAAAATAAAAAAGAACTAAGTTACAAAAAATAAAAAAATATTTACAAACATTAGAAAAATATTACAACAATTTTAAACTAATTACACCTACTCTAAGCCCCCTAATAAAATAACAAAGCCCCCCAAAATAAAAAAAAATGCCCTACCCTATTCTAAAATTAAAATAGAAAAGCTCTTAAACCTTACCAGCCCTTAAAAGGGCCATTTGTGGGGCATGCCCCAAAGAATTCAGCTCTTTTGCCTGGAGAAAAACAACATACAATACCCCCCCCAACATTACTACCCACCACCCACATACCCCTAATCTAACCCAAACCCCCCTTAAATAAACCTAACACTAAGCCCCTGAAGATCTTCCTACCTTATCTTCACCACACCGGGTATCACACCGATCCGTCCAGGCTCCGATGTCTTGATCCAAGCCCAAGCGGGGGGCTGAAGACATCCATCCTCCGGCTGAAGTCTTGATCCAAGCGGGCAGAAGAGGACATCCGGACCGGCAAACATCTGCATCTAAGCAGCATCTTCTATGTTCTTCCATCCGATGACGACCGGCTGATCTTCAAGACCTCCACCGCGGATCCATCCTCTTCTTCCGACGACTAGACGACGAATGAAGGTTCCTTTAAGAGATGTCATCCAAGATGGCGTCCCTCGAATTCCGATTGGCTGATAGGATTCTATCAGCCAATCAGAATTAAGGTAGGAAAATTCTGATTGGCTAATGGAATCAGCAAATCAGATTCAAGTTCAATCCGATTGGCTGATCCGATCAGCCTAAATTTATCAGCCAATCAGATTGAGCTCGCATTCTGTTGGCTGATTGGAACAGCCAATAGAATGCGATCTCAATCTGATTGGCTGATTGGATCAGCCAATCGGATTGAACTTGAATCTGATTGGCTGATTCCATTAGCCAATCAGAATTTTCCTACCTTAATTCCGATTGGCTGATAGAATCCTATCAGCCAATCGGAATTCGAGGGACGCCATCTCGCCATCTCGCCTTCATTCGTCGTCTAGTCGTCAGAAGAAGAGGATGGATCCGCGGTGGAGGTCTTGAAGATCACCGGTCGTCATTGGATGGAAGAACATAGAAGATGCGGCTTGGATGCAGATTTTGCCGGTCCGGATGTCCTCTTCTGCCCACTTGGATCAAGACTTCAGCCGGAGGATGGGATGTCTTCAGCCCTCCGCTTGGGCTTGGATCAAGACATCGGAGCTGGACGGATCGTTGATACCCGGTGTGGTGAAGATAAGGGTAGAAGATCTTCAGGGCCTTAGTGTTAGGTTTATTTAAGGGGGGTTTGGGTTAGATTAGGGGTATGTGGGGGTGGTGGGTTGTAATGTTTGGGGGGGTATTGTATGTTTTTTTTCCAGGCAAAAAGAGCTGAATTCTTTGGGTCATGCCCCGCAAATGGCCCTTTTAAGGGCTGGTAAGGTAAAAGAGCTTTTCAATTTGTATTTTAGAATAGGGTAGGGCATTTTTTTATTTTGGGGGTCTTTGTTATTTTATTAGGGGGCTTAGAGTAGGTGTAATTAATTTAAAATTGTTGTAATATTTTTCTAATTTTGTAAATATTTTTTTATTTTTTGTAACTTAGTTCTTTTTTATTTTTTTGTACTTTAGTTAGTTTATTTAATTGTATTTAATTGTAGGTATTGTATTTAATTAATTTATTGATAGTGTAGTGTTAGATTTAATTGTAGATAATTGTAGGTAGTTTATTTAATTTATTTATTGATAGTGTAGTGTTAGGTTTAATTGTAACTTAGGTTAGGATTTATTTTACAGGTAATTTTGTAATTATTTTAACTAGGGTAGCTTGTTAAATAGTTATTAACTATGTAATAGCTATTGTACCTAGTTAATATAATTACAAAGTTGCCTGTAAAATAAATATTAATCCTAAAATAGCTACAATATAATTATAATTTATATTGTAGCTATATTAGGGTTTACTTTACAGGTAAGTATTTAGCTTTAAATAGGAATAATTTATTTAATAAGAGTTAAGTTTATTTCGTTAGATTTAAATTATATTTAACTTGGGGGGCGTTAGTGTTAGGGTTAGACTTAGCTTTAGGGGTTTAATACATTTATTAGAGTAGCGTGAGATCCGGTTTGGCAGATTAGGGGTTAATTATTGTAGGTAGATGGAGGCGACGTTGGGGGCGCAGATTAGGGGTTAATAAATATAATATAGGGGTCGGCGTGTTTAGGGGCAGCAGATTAGGGGTACATAGGGATAATGTAGGTTGCGCGTGTAACAGAGCGGCAGATTAGGGGTTAAGTAATAATATGCAGGGGTCAGCGATAGCGGGGGCGGCAGATTAGGGGTTAATAAATATAATATTAGGGGTAGGCGGTATTAGGGGCAGCAGATTAGGGGTACATAGGGATAATGTAGGTTGCGGCGGTGTGCGGGTCGGCAGATTAGGGGTTAAAGATTTTAAGAGAGTGGCGGCGATGTGGGGGGACCTCGGTTTAGGGGTAAATAGGTAGTTTTATGGGTGTTAGTGTACTTTAGAGCACAGTAGTTAAGAGCTTTATAAACCCGGCATTAGCCTAGAAAGCTCTTAACTACTGACTTTTTTCTGTGGCTGGAGTTTTGTCGTTAGATTTCTAATGCTCACTTCAGCCAAGACTCTAAATACCAGCGTTAGAAAGATCCCATTGAAAAGATAGGATACACAAATGGCGTAGGGGGATCTGCGGTATGGAAAAGTCGCGGCTGCAAAGTGAGCATTAGACCCTTTCCTGACTGACTCTAAATACCAGCGGTAGCCCAAAACCAGCGTTTGGAGCCTCTAACGCTGGTTTTTGACGGCTACCGCCAAACTCTAAATCTACCCGATAGATAACATTAGCAGGTCTGCTTTACCTGAGAATGACAGGTGGTTTAATGATCAAAACCAGTTATTTCAAATGCATAAATAAAAATTAGGGAGCTATTTGCAATACATTTAAAACTATGCAGTAGACTTGCAGCCAAGAAATTTTCATTTTGTGGGCTGCACTGTTCGGTATCCGTTTTTTTTTTTTTTTTAAATTAAACAAATACTGAATAGTGCAAGCCAACTAACTGAATTTAGTTAACCATTTTCATTTGTTTTCATTAAAAAGAATGTAAATCTTCAAAGCTATGGGTGAAAAGTTCACCTGTTGCTAGAATACTTACCTTAATGCGCTCTGAAGGGTGCACTAACCTGATCCTCTTCTTGCCGAGCCCTGATCGCACTAACAGCAGGCTTAACGCTCTCGGTTCTCAGTACCTGTACTTACTTTAGTGCAGGTCCTAGGAGCCGAGGGCACTAAGCCTCCTGTTAGTATTGCCTGGGCTCTGGCAAGAAGAGGATCGAGTTAGAGTGCTCTCCAGAGTGTGTTAAGGTGAGATTAACCTCTTAAAATATTTAAAGGAAACAAATGAATACTAACAATTTTTCATCAGTATTTTTTCATTTTCTTTGGTGCCTTCATTTGGATATTTGTTTAGTTAAAACAGAAATTAACTTTAATTTTCGGCACAAATGTGCATCAGTACAAAATGAATGCACACCTCTACTTTGCACTGGGTATAACACCTCATTTCTAACACACTACGTGGGAACACATTTTATAGTACAGTACCTTTTAAAGGGACATTGTATTGTGTCTTTATTTCTTTTCCCTTTAAGGCCATATTATGAGTGGAGCACTATCTTAACGTGCCCTTTACAGACGCATGTTAAATAATCAGCCATTACAAGTGGCTGGTTAATGCTCCCACTAGCTCTCAGTTTAACTTTGCACTAAATGCAATAACATAGGGAACAAACCTTTGGTTAAATTTAAAAGTTGCCCCAAAAATAAAGAGGGCAGTTCTTTAAAATAAAAAATAATTATGAGCATCTTTTTTTCCGTATTCAGTCTTTCTTTATATGCACTCTTTATGAGGTACCAGCTACTACTGAGCAGGTACAAGAATTCAGCAAATTGAAGGAAATTTTAAAGTTTGTCAGAAAAAATGTCTAGTGCTATTGCATTGTTTTTGTTTTTTTATTATGCCCTTGCTGATTATGTAATTCTAATGTATATAACATCAGTCAGTATTAATTTTCCTAATTTTTTTTTATTTATTTTTTAAGCGGTTATTAGTTACCTTTGCATATTCTCCACACTCTCCAGAGCACATTAAGGTAAGTATTGTAGTTACAGGCCAACTTTTCACCTGTAGCTTTGAAACATTTATATTAGTTTTTACAAAAACGAATGTAAATGTTTAATGAACGTTACGTTTTTATTTCATTTTAAACAGAAATTCGTGGAAATGCATGTTTCCTCTGGGTTTTGTAAAATTTGTTAAAAGAACATAGTGTAAGAAAAGAAAGTAAGAGAAGTACGAAAGGGCAGCACACTAATGTCTGCATAGGGCAACATACAACTTAAAGATACCACAGCGCTTATCAAAAACTGGCACTATATTGTTCATAAAGTCACAGGTTGGTACTAATTAACGCTGAAGGCTTCCTAAGACAATCTGCATTGGGACCATAAAAGTACAGCAAGGCTAAAGCCACAAAAGTAGTTAACAATTAGAATACATTTATAAACTTAAAGACAAGCCAATATAAACTGAAAAAATAATATAATATATATAAAATATTTTATTTATACTCTGGCAACTTTTTATTGGCGAACAAAGTGTGACTGTTTATTTTGTTTGAATTTGTTTTTTTCTTTCCTGTTGTCATATAATGTGTGGCTGAAAACCATAGATGTTGGTACTTTATTTAATTAAAATGTTATAAAATCTAGATGCTAACAATACCTTGCCTCACATTTGGTAAACGCCTGGGGGCCCATTTATCAAAGGGCTTGCAGACCTGATCCGACACTGCGGATCAGGTCCGCAAGACCTCGCTAAATGCGGAGAGCAATATGCTCTCCGCATTTAACATTGCACCAGCAGCTCACAAGAGCTGCTGGTGCAACGCCGCCCCCTGCTGACTCGCCGCCAGCCGGGAGGTGTCAATCAACCCGATCGTATTCGATCGGGTTGATTTCCGGTGATTTCTGTCCGCCTGCTCAGAGCAGGCGGACAGGGTTATGGAGCAGCGGTCTTTAGACCGCTGCTTCATAACTTGTGTTTCTGGCGAGTCTGAGACTCGCCAGAAACACGGCCCTTCAAGCTCCATACGGAGCTTGATAAATGGGCCTGTATGTGTTGCTCTGTTTGAAAGTCCCTACGTTCATGCATCGAACAGAGCAACTATTGACTTTTTGCAAGGTAAAGTCATTTTTTTATGCTACAAAAGATACATATTTACAAGGATATAATCACAATGCAGGAACTTTTATGACCCTTTCCTAAAATAATATGTTTTTAAAAAAATGTAAAAAAAAACTTGCACCTAGATTATGAGTTGTGCGTTCATGTTTTAACACTGAAAAAATTGTAATTTCAGCGTTAAAACAGCACTGCAGCCATTACAAGTCTGTACCGCAAGCCTTTCAGCCTGTAACGCAACATGAGTCCCACACACGTAAAAATTACGTTTTTTTGGAGGCCAGAGGTTTAGGGGTTAATAACTTTATTTAGTTGCGGCGATGTCAGGGAACGGCGGAATAGAGGTTAATAGATGTATTATAGTGTGGGCGATGTTGGGGTGCAGGGGAATAGGGGTTAATAACTTTAGCATAGTGGCGGTGATATTGGGAGCTACAGATTAGGGGTTAATAGCTTTATTTACTTTAACCCCTAATAACTGTTTTGTGCAGTTATTTTTTAATTAAATAAAGATGCTATTATTTTTTATTATTGAAGAACAATACATTTAATTTTGGGGGCAATTGGGGGACATTTTGAAAATTAACCAGCAAGCTGATCTCTCTTTAATTTTCGGAGCACTTGTAATGCCTGTTTTTTATTGTGCGCACTCCACTTGTAATCTAAGCTTTAATAAACAATTTCATTTTTTGTTTAGAGCTTTTTCATGGGTTTCAACAATGCCTTTTTTTAATTATTCTTAATTATGAATAATTAACTTAGCTTAAATTTCAAATGAATAGTAGACATTTTTTATGACAAATGTAAATGTTGATGCATTTTCCTTCCTTATGCATCATGTGACAGCCACCAGCCAATCACAAAATGCATACATCTTGTGAACTTTGCACATGCTCAGTTGGAGCTGGGGCCTCAGAAAGTGTGCATATAAAAACATTGTGCACGTTTAGATAATGGAAGTTTAATTTTGACTTAACTGGACCACTTAAAACAATCCAAAATGTATTAAGTACTCAATGTAAACTCTGCACAAATTATTTTTTAAGTCATTGTGAGTCAAAATAACCTTCTGCTGTTTATTTTGGCAAGCAAAAAATAAATCCTGACATCCTGTCAGATAGAGGCTTTTTCAGCCATTTTAACAGATATTGGCCAACAGAAAATTATAAAACAGCAAAGCAAGTTCCTTGAGCTTATAAAAATCCCTTTATTAGGCAAACATGGGGATCAAAGACCTCAATACACACAACGTTTCGGGGTAATCCCCTTAACCATGTTAATTACCCCGAAACGTTGTGTGTTTTGAGGTCTTTGTTCCCCAAGTTTGCCTAATAAAGGGATTTTTATAAGCTCAAGGAACTTGCTTTGCTGTTTTGTGGATGTACATTGTGAGCTTGGCAGTGGCTCACTCGAGTTCCTGGCTTTTTTGGAGAGTGCTGGATTGACATTTGTTTGTTTGCCAACTGAAAATTATAAACACCAGCAAGTTAAACTCCTTCGTGATCAGGAAATGCCAGTCCAAAGTAGTTTTATATATATATTCTCCCAGCATTAAAATATTACTCTAATCACTAAATGAATAAAAGTTAAAAGTAATATTAACACAACTATAATATAATCACACAAAAAAAGATTAAAAAACACCAGTGTTTTTCATGTTTTTCCTATAATCTTATAGCACACAAAAACATTTCCTTGGGTAGGCATGGAAATTAATATTTTAAAAATTGTAACACATACTTTCCCACAAAGGAGAAATAATTCAAATGATCAGCTGCTAAGTTATGTTTAAAAAGTTATTTGCTTAATCAATTATCTTCATGACCATAATTCAATGAATAAATCTATAGCAAGCGCTATAAATAGCTACTTGAATCAAACGTCTAAAAATTATTACCATCTGTAGTAAAAATTAATACTCAAACACAAAGGGCAAAATTACAAGATGAGCACAAGATATCGCTTCCGCAAAAGCAATATTTGCGCTCAACAATATATATATTTGCGGGTAACACACAGTTCCCATAGATCACAATGTAAAGGTACTTTTGAGTGCCGTTTTTTAAAAAAAAAACTACACTCGCCAACTTTTGTCCCCAAAACTGCTCAGTGCAGTTAAAAAAAAAGGATCTCACATGTTATTTTGGGGGCAATTGGGGGATATTTTGAAAATTAACCAGACAGTCTGACCTCTGGTTAATTTTTTGAGCACTAATTACTACTGCAAGCTTGTGGTAACAATAACCAGCCATTTGTAATGGCTGGTTATTTATCGCACACCCCTAAATGGGCGAATTTGCCTATTTGCGGCGTGCAATAAATTAGCATCTATAATTCACAATCAACAAGAAGTTCAAATTCTCAACACTTCAACATAAAGGAGACATATTAAGCTAAAATTATGAGTTCTCATAACCAAGTAGAAAACAAAATGTGTTAGCAACATTTAGAGGTTACGACTCTAAAGAAATGGCAAGAATTTTTCTTTACACAGTCACCAAAAATGTTTATGTTCATAGTTAATATAACAACTTAGTTATGATGTTTCATTTTCGTATATTAGTTGTTTGTTAAATGGGATATTTTAAAGGGACATAAAACTAAAAATGTTTTCTTACCCAATTTTGATAGATCATACAATTTTAAACAACTTCCCAGTTTACTTCTATAATCAAAGTTTCTTTGTTTTCTTGCTATCTTTTTTTGAAAAGCAGGACGTTCAGGAGCATGCACGTGTCTGCAGAACTATATGGCAGAAGTTTTGCTATAATGTTATAACAGGAGAACGAAACAAATTTAATAATAAAAGTAAATTGGAAACTTTTTAAAAAATGTATTCTATATCTGCATCATGAATGATAAAATTTGGGTTTCATGTCCCTTTAAAATTGTCTAACTAATTAAAGTGACAATAGCTATTCAGCTGACTTTTTAAAAACAAGTTGTCTAGAACAGTTGGCTGACGATACTCAAATTGTGCTTCTTGAACTTGGGTTTATTTTGAGAAAGGTGACTGTTTTAAAGGCGCACTAAACACTAAATACATTTTTATGCACCTAGAATGCACTATTTTACAACCTAGGTTTCACTGTATGTATCTGAAGAAGAGTTGTTGCAGTTATGCAAACACATGCAAGCACTGGTATGCAGTAAATGCTAGATTTCAGCAGGACGGCAACCATAATTAAAGGGAGATGGGGAATAACCCAATACTATACTCATAAACTTGTTTAATATTCCTTTAAACAGATGTCATATAAATGCCAGATCATAAAATGGATTTTTCCCTTTTTTTAACATCTTAAATTTGTGTTTAAAATAGACAGGTTAAGACAAAAAATGTAAAATTGTGAGACTCAATTGATTATCATTACCCAGAATTCCCAGTGGAGACATTGTATGCTGAAGTTTTCTACAGAATGCGGAACAATGATCTATTGTGCATCTTATATTAACACTTAGAGTGCAAATGATGATGTGTTTGTCATCCCCCTAATGTATTTAGCTTGTTTGGTATCTGCAGGGGGGGGGGGGTCGCTTTAAGAGAGTATTGCACCTACCTGCACTTATCATGCATCCCTGGTGGTCTAAAGCTCGCGCATGGCCCCCCTAGAATATGGATTTTTTTACACTTTTTGTTGCAGGTTTCTCATATGTCATGATATATACATAAAATAATGGTATAGTTTTAATCTGCTAGATCTGGGGGGAAAAAATATATATGTGAGCTTCTTACTGAAAGAATGACCTACAGTAGGGCTTAAAAGTGAGTAGCATATATAGACTCCAAAATAGCTTAGCACAGGGGTGGAAATAGCTCAGCAGTCAAAGGGTTAAACATACTTTGCAAGAATAATACAAATTAGCTTAAAATATATTTAAGCCATAAAAGTGGGTTGAAAAATTGATTATATAAATTAATGTCTATCAACTGCATCTAATAGAAAATTGACTGGTTATAATTACGTTCTTTAGTGAAAAAGGGTGTGTGTACAAGCGCTAAGGTAATCCCCAAGCTGTATCCAAACAGAGATCCTAACCAACCTCCAAAAAATATGCACAAGTAGTAAGAAGTGAATACAGCGCCAACAAGAGGCCAAGGGATAAATATACTCACAGAGAGATAAAAGAAGATTATTTAATGAACTATGTTAAAAAGCATCAGTAATAAAAGACTATATATATAAAAAATGTAAAAAGCACAAATAAATAAAATAACAAATACAGGAATATCTTACAGAAGCGGCTCAAAGGGTCAAAGCTGATAATTACAATAAAAACAGAGGTAATAACAGGTGATCAGTGTGAGTGGTACACCAGAATAAGAGTGTATACTAATATAACTATTAGTATACACTCTTATTCTGGTGTACCACTCACACTGATCACCTGTTATTACCTCTGTTTTTATTGTAATTATCAGCTTTGACCCTTTGAGCCACTTCTGTAAGATATTCCTGTATTTGTTATTTTATTTATTTGTGCTTTTTACATTTTTTATATATAGTCTTTTATTACTGATGCTTTTTAACATAGTTCATTAAATAATCTTCTTTTATCTCTCTGTGAGTATATTTATCCCTTGGCCTCTTGTTGGCGCTGTATTCACTTCTTACTACTTGTGCATAATTACGTTCTTTAGCAAGTCAGTAGGTGAGTATATGACTTGAAATATCTGACTATTAAAGGGACACTGTACCCAAAAAATTTATTTCGTGATTCAGATTGAGCATGACATTTTAAGCAAATTTCGAATTTACTCCTATTATCAAATTTTCTTCATTCTCTTGGTATCTTTATTTGAAATGCAAGAATGTAAGTTTAGATGCCAGTCCATTTTTGGTGAACAACCTTGGTTGTCCTTGCTGATTGGTGGATAAATTCATCCACCAATAAAAAAGTGCTGTCCAGAGTACTGAACCCAAAAAAAAAGCTTAGATGCCTTCTTTTTCAAATAATGATGGCAAGAGATCGAAGAAAAAGTGATAATAGGAGTAAATTAGAAAGTTGTTTAAAATTGCATGCTCTTTCTGAATTACAAAATAAAAATTTTGGGTTCAGTGTCCCTTTAAAGTTATCTGCAATTCATGTTATTTGCCAGCCTGTTATTTAAATATCCCTAATACAGATTACTACATTTCTGTATTAAACCCGTCACTTGTTCCAACAGATCACAATAAACTAATTCTCATTGTGTTTGCCTGGTATATTAATATATTTCAAGGCTTCAAGGTAGAATTGTATCGACAAGATATTTTGTGTCCCTTTAGGGACAGTTTACAGAAACTGACATGAATCCAATTTTTTTTCCTGACTCATATAGAGCATACAATTTAAAACAACTTAACCCTTTACTTATGTTATCAATTAGCTTCAGTTTTTTTGGTATCCTTTGTTGAAAGAGCAGCAATGCGTTACTGGGGGCTAGCTGAATGCATCAGATGAGCCAATAACAGCTATATTTGTGCATCCACCAATCAGCAGCTAGCTTCCAATAGTGCATTGCTGTTCCTGAGCCTAGGTATGCATTTCAACAAAGGATGCCAAGAGAAAACATCAAATTAAATAATAGAAGTAAATTGGAAAGTTTTTTTTTAAATATTGACTTTACTGTCCCTTTAAATAATATTTTCCACAAATTAAAGGGACAGTCTAGTCAAAATTAAACTTTGTATCTTACCAATTTACTTTTATCATCAATATTGCTTTGTCCTCTTGGTATTATTAGCTGAAAGCTAAACCTAGGTAGGCTCATATGCTAATTTCTAAGCCCTTGAAGAACGCCACCTATCTGAATGCATTTGACAGTATTTCACAGCTAGAGGGCATTAGTTCATGTGTGCCATATAAATAAGATTGTGCTCACACCCCTTAAGTTACTTATGAGAGGACACTGAAATAAAAGGGCAGTCTGCAGAGGCTTAAATACAAGGTAATCACATAGGTAAAAAGTATATTAATATAACTGTTTTGGTTATGCATGAATGGGTAATAAAGGGGTTATCTATCTTTTTAAAACAATAAAAATATTGGAGTAGACTGTCCCTTTAAGTACATACATTATGCAACATCATACAATGTAATAAATGTTCCTAGAATTTTTGTTGCAATCATTTTTTGTCTTCTACAACAAACACTCACAAGTTCAGTTTTATTATCAAATAATGTAATAGTTTCACTTTTTCATAAAAATATTTGATAAAAAGAAGCTCTCGCCCAAAAATGTTTGTAACTTTGTACCAATAAAAACTAAACAGTGTCTTTCTTGTACAGTGTTTGTGATAATAGTCTTTATTTCTATTATAAATTAGGGGAACTGAATGGAACGTGTTTTACTCCCTACAAACAGAAAAATTGGACCACCAGAATTCTACCAATACATTTTCATACAAAATGCACCATTTTACAGGAATAGATGTTATCTTATTTTAGCAAATTATTAACAATTCTAGCTAAATTAATTTTCTAGTAAAATATAAGCCATAAAACTAATGTAGAAAATTAAAAAATCTTTGGTATTTCAGAAAGTCTTTACATAAAGGGATAGTAAAATCAGAAGTAAACACACATGGTTCAGATAGAGCACATTGTTTTAATATACTTTGAAATTCACTTTATTATAAAATGTACTTTTTTCTCATGGTATCCCTTGTTGAAAATAATATGTATATATCCTCAACAGCAGCAGTGTACTACTATGAGCTAGCTGGTGATTGGTGGCTACACACATTTATCTCTTATCATTGGATCACCAGATGTGTTCAGCTAGCTCCCAGTTTTGCATTTCTGCTCTGGAGATGAATTTACAGGGGCATGGAACCCAAATTATTTATTTCATGATTCAGATAGAGCATGCAGTTAAACTACTTTCTAATTTACTTCTATTATCTAATTTGTTCTGTTGGTATCCTTTGTTTAAAAGCATAACTAGGTAGGCTCAGGAGCTACTGATTGATGGCTGCATATAAATGCCTCATGTGATTTGCTCCCCCATGCGCATTGCTGTTTCTTCAACAAAGGATAGCAAAATAATAAAGCAAATTAGATAATAGAAGTAAGCTAAAAAGTTGATTAAATTGTATTCTCTATCTCAATTATGAAAGAAACATTTTGGGTTTTATGCCCCTTTACCTATATGTTTTGCAGGGCTTATATACACAGTTATATACAAACAAATATTCTGATAGATTAGAGCATTTTCTTTTTTGCACTTTTATATCCCTTTAAACTACAAAATAAAATGAAAAAAGACAGCAGCAACCCAAACCTGAACTGGGCAAGATGAGATCACTGGTTATGAATGTTAAATATAAAAGTGACAAGTTGTTAAGGCTATTTCTAGCTTATTTGGAAGAAGGAGGATTTACTTGAAGAAGCTAGAACTACAAAATGAGATTACAGCTCTTGAAATATCTTATGCATTTTGTTGATAATTCTCTGCCTGTTCTTGAACTTCATAGAAATAAAAAATGAAATGAGTAGCCGGTGATACCAGTTTGTTTCCACTTGTAAGAAATGAGCACTAGGTTTATTTTAAATATTATAATCAGCTTAAATATAACACTTTTTATGGAAATACCATGAGGGAGGTTTAAGCTTTATATGACTCACAGTAATTGTATGGTATTGCCTGGTATGTGTCCAATAAATACACATGGGTAAGTACTTTATACTAATTGCAATTCTTTATTGTTTTACTTAATATATTTATTACTTAGCATACATTTTCACTTTTATTTTCCTTTTTTTTTTTGCACAACAAAACTATTAGGAACTTTGCACTGAGAACATTCAAAATTGTGGAACCTAGAAACCCATTTTATGTTACATTTTCTGTGCATACTCAATTCACATATTCATAAACATAATAGTTAACTGCTTCATTAAAATAATACAAATACATGATAAAATATCCCTTAAAAATATACAAATTAAATATGATTATAAAAATTATAATTTATGATAGCAAACACATTTTTCAAATTATATATATATATATATATATATACACACATACATGGGTGGAAAAATATCATTATGGTTTACTAGTCAGGGGTTAAAAGCTACTATCCCAGATGGAAAAATTAATAGTCCACTCAATGTTAAAGATAGGAAAAAGTCAAATTTCTAAGTTGTCCACAACAAGTCATCTGGGACCACTGGAAATGTCAAGTCCTGTATGTATATATGTATACATAATTAAAATACTTTGGAGTATATTTGTCAACCTGCATAAAAGCTATAATTTTAACTATCAGCTCCTAAAAAATGAAATACCACACACCCGCACAGTCTGGAAGAATAAAACTCTCTCTTGGCTCAGGAGAACAGGCATTACCAAAAGGAATCATGAAAAGTATTATGGACCTAGCTTAGAGAGGTTTACAGGAATGGAACCCAGATTTGTCTTCCTCCTGGTTCTCCTATGTGCAACTTGCAAATTAGTTTTATTTTATTTTATAAAAAACAATATATAAACTTGCTTAAATCACAATATAAGAAATAATCAAAAAACAAAAGCAAATGTGATGTTGCACTAAAAAGGATAAATGTCCCAGGTAATCACAGTGGTAATGCTCAGCAGGTGAACCTCAGGGAAAAAAGAAGAAACACATATAGTGAAGTTCTGTGGTTATGTGAAATTTATAGCAGAACCAGAAACGGTACTCACATTTTCTAGAGCTTCAATATCCATTTCTAGATATACAGGCACAAGAAGCTCCTAACAGGAGGCAAGGCAAAGAACGATGTTCCAGCTCCAAAGAATGAATCAGACGTGGTTAAAAAGTATTACAATTTATTTAAAAACAAGTTAAAAGGCATACAAAATGAGACTGTCCCAATCATAGACTACTGCAAGCAAAAGATTGTGTATATCACAATGTCCAATGAATGCTATGTAAGTCCGGTAAGGAACAAGGCTCCACCCCTTTTGTGACGGCACTATGCTCTGACGTACGTTTCGCCAATCACAGCTTGGCTGTTTCGAGGATGACTTCAAGATGGTCCTGGTGACCTTTTATAGTTGTAAATCAGAAGTGGACTTACAACTATAAAACCATGCTGGACTTGCATAGCATTCATTGGACATTGTGATATTATAATTGATATGCAGGCCCTTTATATGATTATGTAATCTGATAAACCCTGATATTGTCATTTTGTTTGTCTTTTATCATGTATTTTTTCCAATTAAATCACAAGATTAATAAGGCAGACATCAATTTCTTTGCTAGCTTTGGGAGATAACAATTTTGTACTTGAGGTGTATTAATAGGAGAGGAATTTTGTGATTGTGATCACTAAAAAAGCATACTGACAATATCACCTGATGTTAAGAAATCATTATCAAAAACCAATAGATTGTGATCAAACCCCATAGTTCTTTAAAGGAAAAAGAATCAATCAAGTAAAATAATAATAATAATAATAACAATGTTTTAATGCATTTAGGGTTCATATTAACACTATACACTATAGTGAAAGTGAGTCTGCCCTGAATAGCAGTTTCCTTACTCCAACTCTGCAACCTAAGAACAAATTGGATCATATTGCGTTCTTCCTACTTATCTAAAGTGGTATATGAATATATATATATATATATATATATATATATATATATATATATACTGTATATATATACATACAGTATATATATATATATATATATATATATACACACACACATAGATAGATAGATAGATAGATAGATAGATAGATATACACACATACATATAAATCTTTCTACCCACTTGATTTTGCTTTTTGTATTCTGCCATATTTATAAGGAAGAACAATTGTGAGGATTTAAAACACAACTACAACTATATAGTGTATTTTTTCTGTTCAAATTCAGATCAGATTTGATTTCATAGATATCACATTTGTCATGTATGTTGGTCTGTTTCCTTTTTCAATTGTTATTAATATAGCATGATTTGTTCTTCATTGACCGCAGATATACATTCGATTCCTGTACCAATCTTTCAAAAAGTCCATAATAATTATCAGTAATGGCTTAAATTAAAATATAAGAAAAATATTTGTCCAAAAAGTGGTAAATTGAATCTTATGAAACTATTTTAATGCACGACAATGAGTGGTAGTAAATTATGTACAAATATAAGCAATCATCATTCACATTTAAGATATAATTAACCATATTTCTCCTTAGAAAAGTATACAGTGTTGTATGAGTTTTCCTAGATTGGTCTACTAGTGGTCTATTTATAGATTCAGAAGCTAAATGGAATCCACACTCTCAGAGTTAACAAAATCAATAGTAGAAAGAAGGATCATTAAAGGGACACTGAACCTAAATTTTTTCTTTCGTGATTCAGATAGAGCATGCAATTTTAAGCAACTTTCTAATTTACTCCTATTATCAAATCTTCCTTCTCTTGGTTTCTTTATTTGAAATGCAAGAATGTAAGTTTAGATGCCGGCCCATTTTTAGTGAATAACCTGGGTTATTCTTGCTGATTGGTGGATAAATTCATCCACCAATAAAAAAGTGCTGTCCAGGTTACTGAAACAAAAAAGAAGTTTAGATGCCTTCTTTTTCAAATAAAGATAGCAAGTGAACGAAGAAAAATTGATAATAGGAGTAAATTAGAAAGTTGCTTAAAATTGCATGCTCTATCTGAATCACGAAAGAAAAAATTAAAGTTCAGTGTCCCTTTTAATAGTTGCCAAAAATTGTGTCTTCTTGCACACAGCATTCCCAAACAAAAATGATTTCCAGAAAAAGTATTTTTTAGTAATGTTAAAACCCCCTGTGAAAAACAATGTGAATAGATGGTTCTGAAAGAAGAAACTATCTAAAATGAACATTTCAGAGCAGCACTCATTCATAACATGTCAGTATTTGGAGAAATAATGATAGCAATATATTATAACAACTGGTAGACATATTGAGAGTGTTCTTACTGTTGAGAACAAATAAGGCTTGCAGCCATCACTTTTTGTATTCTGATTATGTGGCATAAGGTATCTTAGCTTAAATATAACTCAGATAAATTAATCTATGGGTTCTATTAACCTTTTAATTCTAAAAAGTCAGAAATTTAAAAAAGTTAATGTATACAACCAAAGAGAAAATTGTGTGTGATTTTACGGTTTCCAAGAAAATGTACTTTTTATTTCCAAGACAACATCCTTTTTATACATAAAAGTAGTTTAGGTAAAAATATGACATAGATGTGTATAACTATAAAAAGGACAAAAAAAAACAAAAAGATAACAAAACAATAACCTATCTTGCAATAACTAAATGTTCTTTGTAGTTCAGATGAAAATGTGTAGGATAAAAAATATATATATATGAACAAACATAAAAGGTTTATGATGTAAACATCACACTACACACTTACAAGGTTCCTTCATTGGTTTCATTCACATACTATGCAGTCTTCTTTTCATTTAGAAAACAGCATAATCATTTTCATAACTGTCTGTCATAGTACAGAGAGAATTAAACTTAAAGACTATCATCAGAGAGGAGTCAATGAATTAGAAAAAAAAATAGAGACTAAAAAACAAAGCTCTGAGAAGTTAATTTGTACTTATCAAAGTCGATTTACACAGTAATGACCTCTGTATTAGTTGTTAAACAGGATATGCTGGAGGTCAAGTGAAAGAAAATGAATTATCAGATAGTTTTATAATATAAATGAGTGTGTTCTGGGCTCTTTTTGATTGAAAGTATATTAAATTGGAAGTACTGAATACACATTTCAAATTACATGTGGCCTTGATCTGCTATTTTATTAATGATAAGAACTCAATCATTTTAAAAAGGAAGAAAATCACAGTTTACTTCACCTCTTGTCTAGCAGCAGCCATTTTTAAACTAATACAACAAATGCATGCTCAAACGCAAACATTTTTTAATATGTATTAAAAATACTCCACTTTATGATACTTTCACCTTTTTTCATTGACTATAAAATATATATTGTAATATAATAAAATGAACATTTTTTACACAAGATATTGTTTTCAAATGTTATTCTTAAAATCATTACCTCTATGTCTTCTATCCTTAAAGGGACAGTGCACTCCAATTTTCATATAACTGACACGACTATAATGAAGAATATGCACAGATACTGATCTAAAAAAACAGTATAAAACCTTTTAAAAACTTACTTAGAAGCTCCCAGTTTAGCACTGTTGATGAAGCTGACTGGGATACCCAGTGAAAGGGGCTGGAAAAACAAAAGGAGCAGACAATCCCCCCTCCCCTGCATATGAAAAGACAGATAACATAAAAAGGAGCCACTAGTAGTCTGTAAACATGTGTATACATCTGACACTGTGGGGCTTGGTTGGGAGTCTAAAAACCAGCACAATGTTATTAAAAAATAAGCAAAATTAAACATTGTTACAAAAATACTCCCATGTTGGCTATATAAATGGATTGTAAAAACATTTATGCAAAGAAAAAGTTAGTGTACAATGTCCCTTTAAGCAGCAAATCAAAACTTAGTCAGGGGTGTTTTTAGGAAGGAAAGGGGGAATCCAGAGTTAAAATTGCAGGAAAAATGCAGCCTCTTTTACCTAAGTACCTAAGCTAGTGTTGCCCCCTCGACCATGTTTACCTGGACACTTATGAGTTATACATGATGCTGGGTGTGCAGAGAGGAACATGAATAGTGCTGTTCAGTATCACTATTTGTGCGCTTTCCAGGGTTTAAATTCATGTTCCTACCTGCACACCCTGCAGCATGTATAAGTCATAAGTGTCCAGGAAAACATGGCTGAGGTGGCCACACTAACCTAAGCGTAATGTTAAAGCAATAGTAAACAACCATTACACATGCACATAAGCATTGGCTTTGTAACCCCACGATGGCAACCAAGCATGTCACATGTAATTAGACATGTGCAATTCATTTCGGATCGATTCGGAAATTCGGAAAATTCTGCAAATTCAGAGATTCGGATCGAACCGAATATCCGAATTAAAATACTGCCGAATTTACCAAATAAATCCGAATTAGTTCGGATTTATTCTGTAAATTCGGATGGCCATGGATTACACTAGTATTGTACAGTATATTAGGTTATATCACTCTGCTATGGGTTACACCTAATATACAGTACATAATACTAGTCTAATACACAGCACACATACCAAAATTCCAAATTTCCGAACCGAACCGAATCAAACCGAATCCAGATGAATTTTTTTCGAATCCGAATGAATCTGAAACAAATTTATTCAAAGTTTTCCGAATTTGAATCGATCCGAAATGAAATTCGAAAAACTCCAAATCGATCCGAACTGAAACAAATTTTTACATGTAATCAAATGCCACACTCAACACATAGTAAAAACAGAGATTATGATACCAAGTGGGATTAGTGACCTCTGCCAAAGATTTGATATAGAATGAAAAAATATCAAATTGGAGTTAGGTGAGATTACCAGATGCATTTACTAAATCAGAAACTATCAGGATCACAGGCCAGGGTAGGTTCACTCTCATAAAAGAAGTTTGTATATAATGTTATATAATGTTATTTAACAAATAAGATTTCTTATAAATTCTACAGAAAAGGCTGCAGTATATTTATCATATTGCCATGACAACATCTCCATATAAATTATTAAAGCAACAGTGAACACTTTTTTTTTATTTATTTTAATCATTGTTCTTTATTGAGACAATGGAAACAATACAAATACTTAACAGTCAACTGAGGTCAGGTTGGAGTAAAGCTACGCAGATCTTGCCTCCAAATTACATCTGAAACAAATTACAATACAACAAATAAATAAGTCAATCCATCTCAGGTTTAAGTAAGGTGCAATGTAGTAAACACCTTTCAATAATAAGATATTTCTATTGTGTTGCTATAGGATAATATATAAGTCAAACCTAAACTGTTTTAAAACAAATTAACATCCTTTTTACTGCAATAGGTTTTTAGTAGCCAAATTCAACCCACCATTTGCCTTATTTGGAAGAGGCAATTTAAACCTTAGTCCAAAGACAAAAAGGATAGTTATGGTTAGGGTGACCATATTGCGCTTTAAAAAGGGACACATATGAAAAATACATATGTCAGGGTTCATATAAAAAACGTTACTTTAAACAGCCCTAAAAAACAGCCCTGACATATGTATTTTTCATATGTGTCCCTTTTTAAAGCAGCAATATGGTCACCCTAGTTATGGTTATAATGTAAAGTGCATTGCTTTGCCGTTGTTATCAGTTAAAGCCAATTTGTGGAAAATAAACCAGTGTTAGGCTTGATAATGTAACAGGGTGCATTTAAAATTCTGAGAATTGGAAAATCCTTAAATTTCAGACACAGATTTCATAAGGGGCAAAATAAACAATGAAAGTATAATGCAAAGATGTTTCATTATATATAAGAGAACAATGTATATAACAATTTTTGGTTGTTTACTGTTCCTTTTAATGACATTCTTGTGAAATATTATTGGACAAAGAGAACATTTAAACAGAGCAGAATTATATTATATATAAAGGTTTAGTGGAGGTTATAAAAATAGTAGGAATAATATTACATGGTTATAAAATCATTATATTCAGAGAGGCAGATAGAACTATAAGTTGTATTAAAAAAGTAAAAATTATTTTATTCTAGAACTTAGAATTGACGTTTCACAATGGAAAATGCAGTTATGATTAAAAAAAAACTGTTCAGACTGCCTAATTAAGAGGGTTTTTTTTATAGCTTTTTTTTCTCTTTGCTACTACTTTGCATTTGACATTCCTGAATCATATTGAGTATAATTAGTGTGCAGTGTAGTTTGCTAAATCTCTGTGAAATCACACTATTTAAAAATAAGCGCATTGGCTGATACAATGCTAATAAACAAACACAAAGAATCTGCTATTGTTTTATGTGACAAAAAAAAGTGTTAAAAACTCCAGCTCTTCGCAACAAATTACACACAAAAAACCCCCATCAAATGTATTGTCATTATGTAAACAACATTAAAAAAAACCTAATCTTAAACTGAGCAGTACTAATTAATATAAGCTAGAAAACCCATGCTGAGACTTTTATTAACTGTAAACAGCAGGATTTGTTTAGCTTACAAACTAATCACGTGTAGCTAATTAAAGTGCTTAGAATACCCCAAAATATAAAAACTTAAAAAATAATAATAAATAATACTAATAATAATACTTAGCAATTAAGAAAAAACACTGTATATAAACAGATTTAAAAGTGTTCCTGTCCCTGTTAAATACTGCATTATAAGGTGGCATATAAAATATGTTTTATTTTTTGCATATTTTAAATGAAACTCGCCTTATTTTTGTAGCTTTGGTTGCTAAATTTTATTTATTTATTATTTTTTATTAAAGGGACATGAAACACAGATATTGTTCTTTTATGTTTCGGATAGTGAATACAATTTTAAAATAAAGTTTCCATTCTCATGTTAGTCTTTGTTTTGCACAAATCTCAAGTACTACATGACAGGAAATAGTGCTGCGATCTAGTGCTCTTTCTAATGTTTAAAAACTACTGCCATATAGTGATATATATATATATATATATATATATATATACTGTTTATGAAATACATGTGCGTTTCTGAAATGCTGATAGCCTTTAAAGTGGTAGTCACTATGCGTCAGTAAACAGTTCCAAGATAACTATAGCTCCATTTATCATAATGGCGCTTAAAAGGACATGAAACCCAAAACATTTATTTTGTGATTTAGATAGAGCACATTATTTTAAAAAACTTTCTAAATCAATTCTATTATCTAATTAGTTTTTTAGTTTCTAAAAAAGTATACCTAGGTATGCTCAGGAGCTGGTAGCTAGCTGCTGATTGGTGGCTCCACATATTTCCCTCTTGTCATTGGCTTACTGAATTGTTCAGCTATCTCCAGTGCATTGCTGCTTCTTTAATAAAGGGGGAGATGCAGATCCTTAGGTATTTCACATTCTCAAGTTGCTATGGTGTGACAGGATTTTTTATCTGCAGGATATTAATTTCACAAACGGCCTTTAATGAATCTAGGCCATTGTCTTACCAGAATTATTGTGTGTTAAAACATTTTTTTACTAGTTTTACAGTATTAGAATGTTTTGAACACAAATGTTTTACAAAGACACATTTTCCTGGGTTTAGCTTAGCACAACTACTATTAGAACACACAATAACTGATTCTTCTGCATAATTTGTCTTCTGTATTGTAGCTTTATATAACTAACATTTTACTGCTCATTATTTCTGACCCAATAGATAGACAAGGTTAGTACATAACATGCTATCAATTTACATTCTTGCTAGTTTGTTTAGAACATAAAAAAACATGTAGCTTTTCTATTTTTTTTCTTAAATGTACAGCTAAAAGAAAAACAAAAAAACACAGTGACAACATTTAATCTTAGAATACCAAGTATGCTCAACTCCTAAACTATGAAACTGATTAATATTAAATTAAACCAGCCTTTCATCACAAAACTACATTTCTTATAAAGGGCTAGATTACGTCTGGAGCGGAACTTTGCACTCCCGCTCGCACGTTAACTTTGCTAGATGGGGGATTTTTGCATAGATTGGGTAGTGCGTTTATTACAAGTTAAAAGAAAAAAAGTTTTCGCACGATCTCTAACTCGACATGTGCAACAAGACAAAGTTTGAATATCACGACCACGTTAACGTATTCTCCAATAGACTTCAATGGAGCTCGAAAAGTGGGGGAAAAAACTAACACCCTTACTTGCACACAAACCTTATTGCTGTTGTGGAATTAGTTCTAGATAGTTTGTTTTTGTGACCCACTCTACTATATATGTTTCTGTCTTGGATATATGCTTAGTTTCATGGGTTACTACATAGGCAACAGATCCCTATATCTCTTTGTGGGGTTGTCCTCTATGGAGGTGTTGTAAGTTTCCCTATTTTTTAAACGAATTGCCCATGACTCTGGGAGTTTATATGAGGTCAGTATTTTCTCATACTAATGGAGTCAATTGCCTATACATGTGGCCATGGTATTTGCCACATTTTTGTGCAAATTTTTACATTTTGAGTTTATTTATTTTTTTGTAAATTATGTGTATTTAGAATGATTACTTTACCTTCTTCAAAAATGTTTTAATTAAAACTTTAAAAAATAATAATAATTGTATTTTGGAAGGCAGTTACTTTATTGTTGTAAAGTATTTTAAGGTTTAAATTTGGTATACTAATATACTTATATATATATGTGAACAAAACTGGTGAAGCAAGATATTTTAGTATAAATAATGTAATAGAGAAAACTGCATAATATATATTTTTTTATCTCCCCCCTCAAAGAACTCTGGTTACGATATGCAAATTAGATATATAATATCTCACAGTTTTTGTTTCCATGCTGTATCTGGCAACAGAATCACATTATGGGGTAATTTGCACAATACCAAAACTTGTTCTGGACAGCTGTTTGATTTACTGTTAAGTAAGCTTATTTCAAGGGAAAAATCAATATTAATTTAAGTTATGGTGGAGATAAAACTGTGAGACTGAAACCCTCTATTTCATAAAAGTAAGAACCACAAAAACAATTGTATAGTCAATTAGCACTTCTACACAAGTATCCCCACTTGCCTTCCCAAAGAAGTGGTGTGTATACATTTTAACCATGCAACAGAGAACTCTGGATAAGATATGCAAACAAGATATACAATATATAATTGTATTTATTTTTTCCATACTGTATCTGGTCACAGAATACCATCAGCAGAATATAGGTCTGATTTACTGCTAAATGAGCTTATTTCCATGGGGGGAAAAAAATCAATATTTGTTTAAGTTAAAGTGAAGATAAAAATGTGAGATTAACATCCCCTGTTTTATAAAAGTAAAAAACATTTGTAACAATGTATACAGACCACTTGTTTGAAGACAAGCTAGGATCTTTGCCTTGATTTGCTAATTGGCTGTAAAATACGCTTTTTGGTTCTTATTTTTATGAAATGGAGGATGTTAATCTCACAGTTTTATATGAATATTATAGAAAGTACTAAACATATAACTATTACTGTACATATACATTATGGGAGGCTTACTAGTTATACTGCAATATTTGGTGCATGTATTTTTATGCTGCTGGTATATCAGAATATTGTATAGTTGTTTTTATTTTTTTATTTGAACCTATTGTATTGCAACAACTATACTATGCTTTTTAGCACTTTCTGAAAAATGAATTATATAAAGATCTGGTAACAAAATATTACAATTAGCTTGTTTGGCTTATAATGTACATAAAAAGGGATATTTGTAACATTATTTACAGCTATTTCTCTACTGATAAATAGTTATAACATTAGGAAATAGAGAAATTAGCCAATTATTGATTGCTAGTGTTTAAGCCTGTGTACACGGGCCAAAATGACTCAGCACACACTGATCCTTAAGGCCAGTTATGTTTGTGTCATTTCGCACAGTCTCTACTCACACTGATCCTTAAGGCCAGGTATGTTTGTCTCGTCTTGTGCAGTCTCTACTCACACTGATCCTTAAGGCCAGTTATGTTTGAGTCATTTCGCACAGTCTCTACTCACACTAATCCTTAAGGACAGGTATGTTTGTCTCATCTCACACAGTCTCTACTCACACTAATCCTTAAGGACAGGTATGTTTGTCTCATCTCACACAGTCTCTACTCACACTAATCCTTAAGGACAGGTATGTTTGTCTCATCTCACACAGTCTCTACTCACACTAATCCTTAAGGACAGGTATGTTTGTCTCGTCTTGTGCAGTCTCTACTCACACTGATCCTTAAGGCCAGGTATGTTTGTCTCGTCTCACACAGTCTCTACTCACACTGATCCTTAAGGCCAGTTATGTTTGTGTCATTTCGCACAGTCACTACTCACACTAATCCTTAAGGACAGGTATGTTTGTCTCATCTCACGCAGTCTCTACTCACACTGATCCTTAAGGCCATGTATGTTTGTCTCGTCTTGTGCAGTCGCTACTCACACTGATCCTTAAGGCCAGGTATGTTTGTCTCGTCTCGCGCAGTCTCTACTCACACTGATCCTTAAATCCAGTTATGTTTGTCTTGTCTTGCGCAGTCTCTATTCATACTGATCCTTAAGGCCAGGCATGTTTGTCTCGTCTCGCGCAGTCTCTACTCACACTGATCCTTAAAGCCAGTTATGTTTGTCTCGTCTCACGCAGTCTCTACTCACACTGATCCTTAAAGCCAGTTATGTTTGTCTCGTCTCACACAGTCTCTACTCACACTGATCCTTAAGGCCAGTTATGTTTGTGTCATTTCGCACAGTCTCTACTCACACTAATCCTTAAGGACAGGTATGTTTGTCTCATCTCACGCAGTCTCTACTCACACTGATCCTTAAGGCCAGGTATGTTTGTCTCGTCTTGTGCAGTCTCTACTCACACTTATCCTTAAGGCCAGGTATGTTTGTCTCGTCTCTCGCAGTCTCTACTCACACTGATCCTTAAAGCCAGTTATGTTTGTCTTGTCTCGCGCAGTCTCTATTCATACTGATCCTTAAGGCCAGGTATGTTTGTCTCATCTCACGCAGTCTCTACTCACACTGATACTTAAGGCCAGGTATGTTTGTCTCGTCCTGCGCAGTCTCTACTCACACTGATCCTTAAAGCCAGTTTTGTTTGTCTCGTCTCGCGCAGTCTCTACTCACACTGATCCTTAAAGCCAGTTATGTTTGTCTCGTCTCACACAGTCTCTACTCACACTAATCCTTAAGGCCAGTTATGTTTGTGTCATTTCGCACAGTCTCTACTCACACTAATCCTTAAGGACAGGTATGTTTGTCTCATCTCACGCAGTCTCTACTCACACTGATCCTTAAGGCCAGGCATGTTTGTCTCGTCTTGTGCAGTCTCTACTCACACTGATCCTTAAGGCCAGGTATGTTTGTCTCATCTCGCGCAGTCTCTACTCACACTGATCCTTAAAGCCAGTTATGTTTGTCTTGTCTTGCGCAGTCTCTATTCATACTGATCCTTAAGGCCAGGTATGTTTGTCTCATCTCACGCAGTCTCTACTCACACTGATCCTTAAGGCCAGGTATGTTTGTCTCGTCTCACACAGTCTCTACTCACACTGATCCTTAAGGCCAGTTATGTTTGTGTCATTTCGCACAGTCACTACTCACACTAATCCTTAAGGACAGGTATGTTTGTCTCATCTCACGCAGTCTCTACTCACACTGATCCTTAAGGCCAGGTATGTTTGTCTCGTCTTGTGCAGTCGCTACTCACACTGATCCCTAAGGCCAGGTATGTTTGTCTCTTCTCGCGCAGTCTCTACTCACACTGATCCTTAAAGCCAGTTATGTTTGTCTTGTCTTACGCAGTCTCTATTCATACTGATCCTTAAGGCCAGGTATGTTTGTCTCATCTCACGCAGTCTCTACTCACACTGATACTTAAGGCCAGGTATGTTTGTCTCGTCTCGCGCAGTCTCTACTCACACTGATCCTTAAAGCCAGTTATGTTTGTCTCATCTCACGCAGTCTCTACTCACACTGATCCTTAAAGCCAGTTATGTTTGTCTCGTCTCACACAGTCTCTACTCACACTGATCCTTAAGGCCAGTTATGTTTGTTTCATTTCGCACAGTCTCTACTCACACTAATCCTTAAGGACAGGTATGTTTGTCTCATCTCACGCAGTCTCTACTCACACTGATCCTTAAGGCCAGGTATGTTTGTCTTGTCTTGTGCAGTCTCTACTCACACTGATCCTTAAGGCCAGGTATGTTTGTCTCGTCTCTCACAGTCTCTACTCACACTGATCCTTAAAGCCAGTTATGTTTGTCTTGTCTCGCGCAGTCTCTATTCATACTGATCCTTAAGGCCAGGTATGTTTGTCTCATCTCACGCAGTCTCTACTCACACTGATACTTAAGGCCAGGTATGTTTGTCTCGTCCTGCGCAGTCTCTACTCACACTGATCCTTAAAGCCAGTTTTGTTTGTCTCGTCTCGCGCAGTCTCTACTCACACTGATCCTTAAAGCCAGTTCTGTTTGTCTCGTCTCACACAGTCTCTACTCACACTGATCCTTAAGGCCAGTTATGTTTGTGTCATTTCGCACAGTCTCTACTCACACTAATCCTTAAGGACAGGTATGTTTGTCTCATCTCACGCAGTCTCTACTCACACTGATCCTTAAGGCCAGGCATGTTTGTCTCGTCTTGTGCAGTCTCTACTCACACTGATCCTTAAGGCCAGGTATGTTTGTCTCGTCTCGCGCAGTCTCTACTCACACTGATCCTTAAAGCCAGTTATGTTTGTCTTGTCTTGCACAGTCTCTATTCATACTGATCCTTAAGGCCAGGTATGTTTGTCTCATCTCACGCAGTCTCTACTCACACTGATCCTTAAGGCCAGGTATGTTTGTCTCGTCTCGCGCAGTCTCTACTCACACTGATCCTTAAAGCCAGTTATGTTTGTCTCATCTCACGCAGTCTCTACTCACACTGATCCTTAAAGCCAGTTATGTTTGTCTTGTCTTGCGCAGTCTCTATTCATACTGATCCTTAAGGCCAGGTATGTTTGTCTCATCTCACGCAGTCTCTACTCACACTGATCCTTAAAGCCAGTTATGTTTGTCTCGTCTCGCGCAGTCTCTACTCACACTGATCCTTAAAGCCAGTTATGTTTGTCTCATCTCACGCAGTCTCTACTCACACTGATCCTGAAGGCCAGGTATGTTTATCTCGTCTTGTGCAGTCTCTACTCACACTGATCCTTAAAGCCAGTTATGTTTGTCTCGTCTCACGCAGTCTCTACTCACACTGATCCTTAAAGCCAGTTATGTTTGTCTCACGCAGTCTCTATTCATACTGATCCTTAAGGCCAGGTATGTTTGTCTCATCTCATGCAGTCTCTACTCACACTGATCCTTAAGGCCAGGTATGTTTGTCTCGTCTCACGCAGTCTCTACTCACACTGATCCTTAAGGCCAGGTATGTTTGTCTCGTCTTGTGCAGTCGCTACTCACACTGATCCTTAAGGCCAGGTATGTTTGTCTCGTCTCGCGCAGTCTCTACTCACACTGATCCTTAAATCCAGTTATGTTTGTCTTGTCTTGCGCAGTCTCTATTCATACTGATCCTTAAGGCCAGGCATGTTTGTCTCGTCTCGCGCAGTCTCTACTCACACTGATCCTTAAAGCCAGTTATGTTTGTCTCGTCTCACGCAGTCTCTACTCACACTGATCCTTAAAGCCAGTTATGTTTGTCTCGTCTCACACAGTCTCTACTCACACTGATCCTTAAGGCCAGTTATGTTTGTGTCATTTCGCACAGTCTCTACTCACACTAATCCTTAAGGACAGGTATGTTTGTCTCATCTCACGCAGTCTCTACTCACACTGATCCTTAAGGCCAGGTATGTTTGTCTCGTCTTGTGCAGTCTCTACTCACACTTATCCTTAAGGCCAGGTATGTTTGTCTCGTCTCTCGCAGTCTCTACTCACACTGATCCTTAAAGCCAGTTATGTTTGTCTTGTCTCGCGCAGTCTCTATTCATACTGATCCTTAAGGCCAGGTATGTTTGTCTCATCTCACGCAGTCTCTACTCACACTGATACTTAAGGCCAGGTATGTTTGTCTTGTCCTGCGCAGTCTCTACTCACACTGATCCTTAAAGCCAGTTTTGTTTGTCTCGTCTCACGCAGTCTCTACTCACACTGATCCTTAAAGCCAGTTATGTTTGTCTCGTCTCACACAGTCTCTACTCACACTAATCCTTAAGGCCAGTTATGTTTGTGTCATTTCGCACAGTCTCTACTCACACTAATCCTTAAGGACAGGTATGTTTGTCTCATCTCACGCAGTCTCTACTCACACTGATCCTTAAGGCCAGGCATGTTTGTCTCGTCTTGTGCAGTCTCTACTCACACTGATCCTTAAGGCCAGGTATGTTTGTCTCATCTCGCGCAGTCTCTACTCACACTGATCCTTAAAGCCAGTTATGTTTGTCTTGTCTTGCGCAGTCTCTATTCATACTGATCCTTAAGGCCAGGTATGTTTGTCTCATCTCACGCAGTCTCTACTCACACTGATCCTTAAGGCCAGGTATGTTTGTCTCGTCTCACACAGTCTCTACTCACACTGATCCTTAAGGCCAGTTATGTTTGTGTCATTTCGCACAGTCACTACTCACACTAATCCTTAAGGACAGGTATGTATGTCTCATCTCACGCAGTCTCTACTCACACTGATCCTTAAGGCCAGGTATGTTTGTCTCGTCTTGTGCAGTCGCTACTCACACTGATCCCTAAGGCCAGGTATGTTTGTCTCTTCTCGCGCAGTCTCTACTCACACTGATCCTTAAAGCCAGTTATGTTTGTCTTGTCTTACGCAGTCTCTATTCATACTGATCCTTAAGGCCAGGTATGTTTGTCTCATCTCACGCAGTCTCTACTCACACTGATACTTAAGGCCAGGTATGTTTGTCTCGTCTCGCGCAGTCTCTACTCACACTGATCCTTAAAGCCAGTTATGTTTGTCTCGTCTCACGCAGTCTCTACTCACACTGATCCTTAAAGCCAGTTATGTTTGTCTCGTCTCACACAGTCTCTACTCACACTGATCCATAAGGCCAGTTATGTTTGTTTCATTTCGCACAGTCTCTACTCACACTAATCCTTAAGGACAGGTATGTTTGTCTCATCTCACGCAGTCTCTACTCACACTGATCCTTAAGGCCAGGTATGTTTGTCTCGTCTTGTGCAGTCTCTACTCACACTGATCCTTAAGGCCAGGTATGTTTGTCTCGTCTCTCACAGTCTCTACTCACACTGATCCTTAAAGCCAGTTATGTTTGTCTTGTCTCGCGCAGTCTCTATTCATACTGATCCTTAAGGCCAGGTATGTTTGTCTCATCTCACGCAGTCTCTACTCACACTGATACTTAAGGCCAGGTATGTTTGTCTCGTCCTGCGCAGTCTCTACTCACACTGATCCTTAAAGCCAGTTTTGTTTGTCTCGTCTCGCGCAGTCTCTACTCACACTGATCCTTAAAGCCAGTTCTGTTTGTCTCGTTCACACAGTCTCTACTCACACTGATCCTTAAGGCCAGTTATGTTTGTGTCATTTCGCACAGTCTCTACTCACACTAATCCTTAAGGACAGGTATGTTTGTCTCATCTCACGCAGTCTCTACTCACACTGATCCTTAAGGCCATGTATGTTTGTCTCGTCTTGTGCAGTCGCTACTCACACTGATCCTTAAGGCCAGGTATGTTTGTCTCGTCTCGCGCAGTCTCTACTCACACTGATCCTTAAATCCAGTTATGTTTGTCTTGTCTTGCGCAGTCTCTATTCATACTGATCCTTAAGGCCAGGCATGTTTGTCTCGTCTCGCGCAGTCTCTACTCACACTGATCCTTAAAGCCAGTTATGTTTGTCTCGTCTCACGCAGTCTCTACTCACACTGATCCTTAAAGCCAGTTATGTTTGTCTCGTCTCACACAGTCTCTACTCACACTGATCCTTAAGGCCAGTTATGTTTGTGTCATTTCGCACAGTCTCTACTCACACTAATCCTTAAGGACAGGTATGTTTGTCTCATCTCACGCAGTCTCTACTCACACTGATCCTTAAGGCCAGGTATGTTTGTCTCGTCTTGTGCAGTCTCTACTCACACTTATCCTTAAGGCCAGGTATGTTTGTCTCGTCTCTCGCAGTCTCTACTCACACTGATCCTTAAAGCCAGTTATGTTTGTCTTGTCTCGCGCAGTCTCTATTCATACTGATCCTTAAGGCCAGGTATGTTTGTCTCATCTCACGCAGTCTCTACTCACACTGATACTTAAGGCCAGGTATGTTTGTCTCGTCCTGCGCAGTCTCTACTCACACTGATCCTTAAAGCCAGTTTTGTTTGTCTCGTCTCGCGCAGTCTCTACTCACACTGATCCTTAAAGCCAGTTATGTTTGTCTCGTCTCACACAGTCTCTACTCACACTAATCCTTAAGGCCAGTTATGTTTGTGTCATTTCGCACAGTCTCTACTCACACTAATCCTTAAGGACAGGTATGTTTGTCTCATCTCACGCAGTCTCTACTCACACTGATCCTTAAGGCCAGGCATGTTTGTCTCGTTTTGTGCAGTCTCTACTCACACTGATCCTTAAGGCCAGGTATGTTTGTCTCATCTCGCGCAGTCTCTACTCACACTGATCCTTAAAGCCAGTTATGTTTGTCTTGTCTTGCGCAGTCTCTATTCATACTGATCCTTAAGGCCAGGTATGTTTGTCTCATCTCACGCAGTCTCTACTCACACTGATCCTTAAGGCCAGGTATGTTTGTCTCGTCTCACACAGTCTCTACTCACACTGATCCTTAAGGCCAGTTATGTTTGTGTCATTTCGCACAGTCACTACTCACACTAATCCTTAAGGACAGGTATGTTTGTCTCATCTCACGCAGTCTCTACTCACACTGATCCTTAAGGCCAGGTATGTTTGTCTCGTCTTGTGCAGTCGCTACTCACACTGATCCCTAAGGCCAGGTATGTTTGTCTCTTCTCACGCAGTCTCTACTCACACTGATCCTTAAAGCCAGTTATGTTTGTCTTGTCTTACGCAGTCTCTATTCATACTGATCCTTAAGGCCAGGTATGTTTGTCTCATCTCAAGCAGTCTCTACTCACACTGATACTTAAGGCCAGGTATGTTTGTCTCGTCTCGCGCAGTCTCTACTCACACTGATCCTTAAAGCCAGTTATGTTTGTCTCGTCTCACGCAGTCTCTACTCACACTGATCCTTAAAGCCAGTTATGTTTGTCTCGTCTCACACAGTCTCTACTCACACTGATCCTTAAGGCCAGTTATGTTTGTTTCATTTCGCACAGTCTCTACTCACACTAATCCTTAAGGACAGGTATGTTTGTCTCATCTCACGCAGTCTCTACTCACACTGATCCTTAAGGCCAGGTATGTTTGTCTCGTCTTGTGCAGTCTCTACTCACACTGATCCTTAAGGCCAGGTATGTTTGTCTCGTCTCTCACAGTCTCTACTCACACTGATCCTTAAAGCCAGTTATGTTTGTCTTGTCTCGCGCAGTCTCTATTCATACTGATCCTTAAGGCCAGGTATGTTTGTCTCATCTCACGCAGTCTCTACTCACACTGATACTTAAGGCCAGGTATGTTTGTCTCGTCCTGCGCAGTCTCTACTCACACTGATCCTTAAAGCCAGTTTTGTTTGTCTCGTCTCGCGCAGTCTCTACTCACACTGATCCTTAAAGCCAGTTCTGTTTGTCTCGTCTCACACAGTCTCTACTCACACTGATCCTTAAGGCCAGTTATGTTTGTGTCATTTCGCACAGTCTCTACTCACACTAATCCTTAAGGACAGGTATGTTTGTCTCATCTCACGCAGTCTCTACTCACACTGATCCTTAAGGCCAGGCATGTTTGTCTCGTCTTGTGCAGTCTCTACTCACACTGATCCTTAAGGCCAGGTATGTTTGTCTCGTCTCGCGCAGTCTCTACTCACACTGATCCTTAAAGCCAGTTATGTTTGTCTTGTCTTGCACAGTCTCTATTCATACTGATCCTTAAGGCCAGGTATGTTTGTCTCATCTCACGCAGTCTCTACTCACACTGATCCTTAAGGCCAGGTATGTTTGTCTCGTCTCGCGCAGTCTCTACTCACACTGATCCTTAAAGCCAGTTATGTTTGTCTCATCTCACGCAGTCTCTACTCACACTGATCCTTAAAGCCAGTTATGTTTGTCTTGTCTTGCGCAGTCTCTATTCATACTGATCCTTAAGGCCAGGTATGTTTGTCTCATCTCACGCAGTCTCTACTCACACTGATCCTTAAAGCCAGTTATGTTTGTCTCGTCTCGCGCAGTCTCTACTCACACTGATCCTTAAAGCCAGTTATGTTTGTCTCATCTCACGCAGTCTCTACTCACACTGATCCTGAAGGCCAGGTATGTTTATCTCGTCTTGTGCAGTCTCTACTCACACTGATCCTTAAAGCCAGTTATGTTTGTCTCGTCTCACGCAGTCTCTACTCACACTGATCCTTAAAGCCAGTTATGTTTGTCTCACGCAGTCTCTATTCATACTGATCCTTAAGGCCAGGTATGTTTGTCTCATCTCATGCAGTCTCTACTCACACTGATCCTTAAGGCCAGGTATGTTTGTCTCGTCTCACGCAGTCTCTACTCACACTGATCCTTAAGGCCAGGTATGTTTGTCTCGTCTTGTGCAGTCGCTACTCACACTGATCCTTAAGGCCAGGTATGTTTGTCTCGTTTCACGCAGTCTCTACTCACACTGATCCTTAAAGCCAGTTATGTTTGTCTTGTCTTGCGCAGTCTCTATTCATACTGATCCTTAAGGCCAGGTATGTTTGTCTCATCTCACACAGTCTCTACTCACACTGATCCTTAAGGCCAGGTATGTTTGTCTCGTCTTGTGCAGTCTCTACTCACACTGATACTTAAGGCCAGGTATGTTTGTCTTGTCTCGCGCAGTCTCTACTCACACTGATCCTTAAAGCCAGTTTTGTTTGTCTCGTCTCGCGCAGTCTCTACTCACACTGATCCTTAAAGCCAGTTATGTTTGTCTCGTCTCACACAGTCTCTACTCACACTGATCCTTAAGGCCAGTTATGTTTGTGTCATTTCGCACAGTCTCTACTGACACTAATCCTTAAGGACAGGTATGTTTGTCTCATCTCACGCAGTCTCTACTCACACTGATCCTTAAGGCCAGGCATGTTTGTCTCGTATTGTGCAGTCTCTACTCACACTGATCCTTAAGGCCAGGTATGTTTGTCTCATCTCGCGCAGTCTCTTCTCACACTGATCCTTAAAGCCAGTTATGTTTGTCTTGTCTTGCGCAGTCTCTATTCATACTGATCCTTAAGGCCAGGTATGTTTGTCTCATCTCACGCAGTCTCTACTCACACTGATCCTTAAGGCCAGGTATGTTTGTCTCGTCTCGCGCAGTCTCTACTCACACTGATCCTTAAAGCCAGTTATGTTTGTCTCGTCTCGCGCAGTCTCTACTCACACTGATCCTTAAAGCCAGTTATGTTTGTCTCATCTCACGCAGTCTCTACTCACACTGATCCTTAAGGCCAGGTATGTTTATCTCGTCTTGTGCAGTCTCTACTCACACTGATCCTTAAAGCCAGTTATGTTTGTCTCATCTTGCGCAGTCTCTACTCACACTGATCCTTAAGGCCAGTTATGTTTGTCTCGTCTCGCGCAGTCTCTACTCACACTGATCCTTAAAGCCAGTTATGTTTGTCTCATCTCACGCAGTCTCTACTCACACTGATCCTTAAGGCCAGGTATGTTTGTCTCTCCTTGTGCAGTCTCTACTTACACTGATCCTTAAAGCCAGTTATGTTTGTCTCATCTCGTGCAGTCTCTACTCACACTGATCCTTAAAGCCAGTTATGTTTGTCTCGTCTCACGCAGTCTCTATTCATACTGATCCTTAAGGCCAGGCATGTTTGTCTAATCTCACGCAGTCTCTACTCACACTGATCCTTAAGGCCAGGTATGTTTGTCTCGTCTCACACAGTCTCTACTCACACTGATCCTTAAGGCCAGTTATGTTTGTGTCATTTCGCACAGTCACTACTCACACTAATCCTTAAGGACAGGTATGTTTGTCTCATCTCACGCAGTCTCTACTCACACTGATCCTTAAGGCCAGGTATGTTTGTCTCGTCTTGTGCAGTCGCTACTCACACTGATCCCTAAGGCCAGGTATGTTTGTCTCTTCTCGCGCAGTCTCTACTCACACTGATCCTTAAAGCCAGTTATGTTTGTCTTGTCTTACGCAGTCTCTATTCATACTGATCCTTAAGGCCAGGTATGTTTGTCTCATCTCACGCAGTCTCTACTCACACTGATACTTAAGGCCAGGTATGTTTGTCTCGTCTCGCGCAGTCTCTACTCACACTGATCCTTAAAGCCAGTTATGTTTGTCTCGTCTCACGCAGTCTCTACTCACACTGATCCTTAAAGCCAGTTATGTTTGTCTCGTCTCACACAGTCTCTACTCACACTGATCCTTAAGGCCAGTTATGTTTGTTTCATTTCGCACAGTCTCTACTCACACTAATCCTTAAGGACAGGTATGTTTGTCTCATCTCACGCAGTCTCTACTCACACTGATCCTTAAGGCCAGGTATGTTTGTCTCGTCTTGTGCAGTCTCTACTCACACTGATCCTTAAGGCCAGGTATGTTTGTCTCGTCTCTCACAGTCTCTACTCACACTGATCCTTAAAGCCAGTTATGTTTGTCTTGTCTCGCGCAGTCTCTATTCATACTGATCCTTAAGGCCAGGTATGTTTGTCTCATCTCACGCAGTCTCTACTCACACTGATACTTAAGGCCAGGTATGTTTGTCTCGTCCTGCGCAGTCTCTACTCACACTGATCCTTAAAGCCAGTTTTGTTTGTCTCGTCTCGCGCAGTCTCTACTCACACTGATCCTTAAAGCCAGTTATGTTTGTGTCATTTCGCACAGTCTCTACTCACACTAATCCTTAAGGACAGGTATGTTTGTCTGATCTCACGCAGTCTCTACTCACACTGATCCTTAAAGCCAGTTATGTTTGTCTCATCTCACGCAGTCTCTACTCACACTGATCCTGAAGGCCAGGTATGTTTATCTCGTCTTGTGCAGTCTCTACTCACACTGATCCTTAAAGCCAGTTATGTTTGTCTCGTCTCACGCAGTCTCTACTCACACTGATCCTTAAAGCCAGTTATGTTTGTCTCACGCAGTCTCTATTCATACTGATCCTTAAGGCCAGGTATGTTTGTCTCATCTCATGCAGTCTCTACTCACACTGATCCTTAAGGCCAGGTATGTTTGTCTCGTCTCACGCAGTCTCTACTCACACTGATCCTTAAGGCCAGGTATGTTTGTCTCGTCTTGTGCAGTCGCTACTCACACTGATCCTTAAGGCCAGGTATGTTTGTCTCGTTTCGCGCAGTCTCTACTCACACTGATCCTTAAAGCCAGTTATGTTTGTCTTGTCTTGCGCAGTCTCTATTCATACTGATCCTTAAGGCCAGGTATGTTTGTCTCATCTCACACAGTCTCTACTCACACTGATCCTTAAGGCCAGGTATGTTTGGCTCGTCTTGTGCAGTCTCTACTCACACTGATACTTAAGGCCAGGTATGTTTGTCTTGTCTCGCGCAGTCTCTACTCACACTGATCCTTAAAGCCAGTTTTGTTTGTCTCGTCTCGCGCAGTCTCTACTCACACTGATCCTTAAAGCCAGTTATGTTTGTCTCGTCTCACACAGTCTCTACTCACACTGATCCTTAAGGCCAGTTATGTTTGTGTCATTTCGCACAGTCTCTACTCACACTAATCCTTAAGGACAGGTATGTTTGTCTCATCTCACGCAGTCTCTACTCACACTGATCCTTAAGGCCAGGCATGTTTGTCTCGTATTGTGCAGTCTCTACTCACACTGATCCTTAAGGCCAGGTATGTTTGTCTCATCTCGCGCAGTCTCTTCTCACACTGATCCTTAAAGCCAGTTATGTTTGTCTTGTCTTGCGCAGTCTCTATTCATACTGATCCTTAAGGCCAGGTATGTTTGTCTCATCTCACGCAGTCTCTACTCACACTGATCCTTAAGGCCAGGTATGTTTGTCTCGTCTCGCGCAGTCTCTACTCACACTGATCCTTAAAGCCAGTTATGTTTGTCTCGTCTCGCGCAGTCTCTACTCACACTGATCCTTAAAGCCAGTTATGTTTGTCTCATCTCACGCAGTCTCTACTCACACTGATCCTTAAGGCCAGGTATGTTTATCTCGTCTTGTGCAGTCTCTACTCACACTGATCCTTAAAGCCAGTTATGTTTGTCTCATCTTGCGCAGTCTCTACTCACACTGATCCTTAAAGCCAGTTATGTTTGTCTCGTCTCGCGCAGTCTCTACTCACACTGATCCTTAAAGCCAGTTATGTTTGTCTCATCTCACGCAGTCTCTACTCACACTGATCCTTAAGGCCAGGTATGTTTGTCTCTCCTTGTGCAGTCTCTACTTACACTGATCCTTAAAGCCAGTTATGTTTGTCTCATCTCGTGCAGTCTCTACTCACACTGATCCTTAAAGCCAGTTATGTTTGTCTCGTCTCACGCAGTCTCTATTCATACTGATCCTTAAGGCCAGGCATGTTTGTCTAATCTCACGCAGTCTCTACTCACACTGATCCTTAAGGCCAGGTATGTTTGTCTCGTCTCACGCAGTCTCTACTCACACTGATCCTTAAGGCAGGTATGTTTGTCTCGTCTCGCGCAGTCTCTACTCACACTGATCCTTAAGATCATGTATGTTTGTCTCGTCTCACGCAGTCTCTACTCACACTGATCCTTAAAGCCATGTATGTTTGTCTCGTCTCACGCAGTCTCTATTGCGTCAGACAAACATACCTGGACTTTTATTATATAGGATTATTATTTGATCTAACTGGGGGCATGGTTTCAACACACAGAAAAAAAAAATCTAGGAAATTATTTGCACAAAGAGGTTGTTTATATAGAACATTATTATTAGCTTAATGCATACAAACACAAATTATATGCACCAGAAACATTGTTCATATTAAAAAAAGACATTGTCATTCAAACTTGTTCAATGTATGTGTAAGTGGCATTCTGCAGATTCAAAAGTTACCTTTAAAGGGACAGTCAACACCAGAATTTTTGTTGTTTAAAAAGATAGATAATCCCTTTATTACCCATTCCCCAGTTTTGCATAACCAACACTGTTATATTAATACACTTTTTACTTCTGTGACTAACTTGTATCTAAGCATCTTCTGACCGCCCCTAATCACATGACTTTTAGTTATTATCTATTGACTTGCATTTTAGCCAATTAGTGCAGTGTCTGCCACTAGCCACGAGTGTGATCACAATGCTATCTATATGGCCTACATGAACTTACTCTCCCCTGCTGTGAAAAGTAAATAAAATAGAGGCGGCCTTCAAGGTCTAATAAATTAGCATATGAACCTCCTAGGTTTGCTGTCAACTAAGAATACCAAGAGAACAAAGCAAAATTGTTGATAAAAGTAAATTGGAAAGTTGTTTAAAATTACATGCCCTATTTGAAAAATGAAAGTTTTTTCGGACTTTACTGTCCCTTTAAGATTCTCAAAGTAACCAAGGAGAAAATTCCCCCACAGAGCAGCTAATTAAGATTCAGATTATATACTGAGTATATCAGCTGCATCTAAATCTCAGCAAAGTTGAGCAACAGAAAAATATATATCTATAATATTAAAAAAAAGTCAGTAAAAGAACAATGTAAGAGATAGTATCTAAATATAATGACTTAAAATAGTAGAAGAGTATAAAATTGACAATTATCTAGATTAACTAAGTCTGAAGACAGTATCTTGTTTCCTGCTAAGAATTTGTTAAATACTCTTATTAGGCTCCATGACTATGCAACGATGATACAAACCTCATAAAATAATTAGATTAACCTAAAATTAGAAACCAGCTGTTTTATTAAATTGTCATCATCCAGGATATTTAAAATCGGTTCAAATAGAGGCAATTAAAAGTTAAACAACATTTTTCCACCCTCTTCAATTATACACACACACACACACAAGTATATATATATATACTCACACACACAGGTATATATATATATATATATATATATATATATATATATATATATATATATATATATATATATATATATATATATATATATATATATATATATATATATATATATATATAAATATATATATACACACACACACACAGGTATATATATATATATATATATATATATATATATACATACATACATTGAATTCAAGTATTTGATCTTAAAAATGAAAAATTTTTATATTAGAAAGTGTATATTTTAAAGATATTTAAAGTGTTGAACCCCTTCCCTGTTTAGTCATTTAGCAAGACATTAAATACAAGCTTCACATTATACTTCCTACAAATGGCCACTGACAGCTAGATTCAAAACGATATGCTGCAGACTACAACCATATTTTTCTAAAATTTGCATCCATTCAGGTAAATCTATTAACAAATTTTCATGTTTATCTAAGAATAAAAAAATATAATACATTAGAATGGAGATGTATTGCACTTTAATCTGATGACACTGTGTATACAAACATATTAAAAGTGATATAAAACTACTTTCAGATTGCGTGTATAAGATGTATTTTGTCATATAAATATTGCCTAAATTACATTGTTGTCTACACTTGGTTCCATCCCCTCTCCAAACTGTCCCATTTTACAAATCCAAATATTCAAAAATCTAAACTATTTAAAATCCAAACATTTTCTGCTCCCAAGCAGTTTGGATAAAGGTTTTTTCTACCTGTATATTATTTAGTTTTTACTGTTCTTTATAATTAATGACAAAACCACATTCCTTACATGTCACCCTTCATCTGCTTCACATCTCTGCCAATCCCTTCACTGGCTTCTTCTTGCCTCCAGTTTTAAACACACAATTCTAGCTCTGACATACAAAGCCCTCAACTGCACTGCTCCACCCCTCCGTTCTATAGACTCAGAAAACAAAACTCTGGTAACCTTACTCACATTCCTCTTGCATCTAAAGCCACTACCCCTGTCACTTGTGCACTCTGGAACTCTTGTTCTGTTTGCAACAAGCTCACTTCTATACATGACCTCTTTATCTCCCGCTCCCTCAACCTTCTGGCTCTAACAGAAACCTGGCTCCCATAGACACAGCATCCACTGCTGCTCTGTCACATGGGGGTCTCAACTTCAGCCACACTCTTAGGTCTGGTAATAGACAAGGAGATGGTGTAGGTATTTTACTTTCCTCTCGTTGCACCTTCCAACAAATACATCCCATCTCTTCCCTTACATTTTCCTCATTCAAAACCCACATGATTAACTTATTTTCTCCCCTATCTATACGTGTTGCTGTCATATACCGACCCCCTGGTTCCTCAACTTAATTTCTAGATCACTTGGCTGCCTGACTACCTTATTTCCTTTCCTCAGACACCCCTGCCCTCATTCTTAGCGATTTCAACATCCCTCTTGACAATCCCACTGCCTCCTCTGCAAAACAACGTCTGCAACGCACTTCCTCTTTTGGTTTGTCACAATGGACTGACTCTCCCACTCACAAAGATGGTCACTTCCTTGACCTGATATTTAGCTATCGATGCACTATTTAAAACATCACAAACTCTAATTTTCCTCTTTCTGACCACCATCTCCTCACTTGCAACATCTCACCCCTCTATACAACTCTCCCTCCTTCTACTCCTCACACCAAACTTCACAGAAGCATTATGTCATTAGATCAGCAACAGCTTGCTAATTCCCTTGAACCTCTCCTCTCATCCATCTCCTCCTTCTCCTGCCCTGACCAATCTATCTGCCATTATAATTCCACTCTTACATCAGTCCTTGACAATTTGGCCCCTCTTACCATTGCTTGGAAATCACACACTCATCCTTACCCCTGGCATACTCCTCTGACACGGTACCTATGCAAATGTTCCCGTACTGCTGAGCAGCACTGGAGAAAATCTTGGAGTTCAGCTGATTTCTTTCATTACAAGTTCATTTTGAACTCCTACTACTCTGCCCTTAATCTCTATAAGAAACATTACTTCTCTACTCTTATCTCTACTCTTTCTTTAAACCCAAAACGTCTGTTCTCCACTTTGAATACTCTTCTCTGCTCACCCTCACCCCCACTCCCTAATACAACTTCTCTGTCAGCTCAATACTTTGCTAGCCACTTCAATAACAAAATCGACTCCATCAGAAATGAAATCAGCTCTCAACATACTTCCATTATCTCATCCCCTCAAACGCTCGTAATCAACCACAATCCACATAGCCATAAATTTAGCTCTTTCTCCCCTGTTACTCAGGAAGAAGTTTCGGCACTTATACTGTGCTCTCACCTCACTACCTGTCCCCTTGACCCTATCTCCTCACAGCTGCTCCCCTCCCTCTCTTCTACCCTTACCCGTATACTCACACACATTTTACACCTCTGCCTCAGCACCGGTAGCACCAATATATTTTCCTCATTTCTGAAACATGCACTGGTCACAGCTATCCTCAAAAAATGTTCTCTTGATCCATCCTCCCCAACTACCGCCTTATTTCCCTTCTCCCTCTTGCCTCAAAGCTTCTCGAAAAGCTAGTATATGCACACCTATCCCATTTCCTTACATTAAACTCCCTCCTCGACCCACTGCAATCTGGATTTTGTCCCCATCACTCCACAGAGACAGCAATCATTAAGGTTACCAACAACCTACTCACAGCAAAATCAAAAGGCCACTTCTCTCTGCTTATCCACCTTGATCTGTCCGCAGCCTTTGATATTGTTGACCATCCTCTTTTGCTCCAAACTCTCCAATCCTTCGGTATTTGTGACACAGCCCTCTCATGGTTCTCTTCCTACCTGTCAAACTGTACCTTTAGTGTAGCCTTCTCTGGGGCCTCCCCTGCCCCGTCACCACTTTCTGTTGGGGTACCGCAAGGCTCTGTCCTCAGTCCCCTTCTCTTCTCAATCTACACGTCATCATTAGGTTCCCTAATAAAGTCCCACGGGTTCCCATGTCATTTGTATGCCAATGACACCCAAATCTACTTCTCTGCACTAGACCTATCTCCTTCCTTGCTAATCTATGTCACTAACTGTATTTCTCACATCTCTTCCTGGATGTCCTTTCACTATCTCAAGCTAAATCTCTCTATAACTGTCAACAACTCCATCATTACCCCTATCCCACATGCCTGAATTATTGGGGTCACACTTGACTCAGATCTTTCTTTCACTCCTCCTCACATTCAGTCCTTGGCTAAATCCTGCTGCTTCCACCTTAAAAACATCTCTAAAATTAGACATTTTCTTACAAAAGACAAAACTAAGATTTTAATCCACTCTCTTATCTTTTCCCGCCTCGAATACTGCAACTCTGTCCTCTTTGGTCTCCCCAGCTGCCGCCTAGCTCCTTTAGAATCCATAATGAATGCCTCTGCCAGGCTCATCTTCCTCACACGTCACTCTTCATCTACTGCACCTCTCTGCCAATCCCTTCACTGGCTTCCTCTTGCCTCCAGGATTAAGCACAAAATTCTCAATTTGACATACAAAGCCCTCAACTGCACTGCTCCCCCCCTATATCTCAAACCTTGTCTCCAGATACTCTCCCTCTTGTCCCCTTCACTCTGCTCATGACCTCCTACTCTCCTCCTCTCTTGTTACCTCCTTACACTCCCGCTTACAGGACTTCTCCAGACTGGCTCCCATCTTGTGGAACTCTCTGCCTCGCTCCACAAAGCTCTCCCCTAGTTTTAAAAATTTCAAGCGCTCCCTGAAGACTCTACTGTTCAGGGATACATACAACCTACACTAACCTTTCTTTATACCATTTCCTCTCCTCCATTGCAATCCCCTTGAACCTCCTTAGCATGTAAGCCCCAGAGCCATGCTGTTTGTAGATCACCTTCTTTAGAGCTGACTACAAAAGTGCAACTTATGGCAGGGCCCTCTACAAGTCTGATCTCTAAAAAAGTTTCCTTGTATTCCGCCTATGTTTATAGCGCTGCAGAATCTGTTGGCACTCTACAAATAACCGATTATAATAATAATAATAATAAAATAATAATAGATGCATTTTCGTAAAGTTAGCAAGTTATATATAAATGTTATACTGCTACTTCACATGGGGTGGCCTGTTGTCAAGTGTTTGAAGTTTTACAAAGAAAAATGAGATCTATGACTAAGGCCGGTGCTCACAACCCCTTGGTTCTTAAATCAAATCAGTCATGTGGGGGGGAATATAAAATAATCTTTGCGGAAAGCTATATTAATAGGCTGGATATCATATGGTACCTTTTTAAGTTCACATTTTCAAAGATAGCCAATTAAATGAACATCTGTGCTTGCTGTGGTTGCTTTATAACGTTGTCACATTTAGAATAAATTTAACATCTAACACTCATCAGAAAATCTTTTTTTTTCTTCAAATTCTTCAGTTAGTGGATGGAGAAGACAAAAGAAAGTTTAATAGTGATTCTCTTATAAGGAAATAATCCATTTCACAAGAAAGACAGTCTTTTTCATCTCTTCTAGTGCTAGAAGGCTGTACCTAAATGTTTTGTTCAGTAACACACTGTCGTTCAGCCTGAGGGAGCTAATTGTGCTTCATCAAGGTCAAATATAATTTAGCAGAATCCTTCTTGATAGACAAGAAATGCCTGGATTGGTGAGCAGTTCTCTTTGGTACTACATACTTTTTAAATGTTAAAAATGTTCCAAAAAAAAAAGTGTTCATTTTCAATCACTTCATCCCCACATAAGGGGATAGTTTTAATATACATCATGCTATTTTTTATTTTGATAAAAATACATAAAGTATAATAGCAATGTTGTTGTAACAGAAATAGAATGAAATGACTTAATGGCAAATTGTGCTCAAATATTTTTCTGTCATTCTTAAAAGCAGCATTTAAACTTGTTGGCTGTTTTTGTAAAACATTTACAATCTAATTTCAAACTAATATACAAGTATGATTTGGTTACTTTTAACTAATGCTACAGAATTTGGCGTCACTTTACAATTATATTATTATTAATAATAATAATAATCATAGGCTAAAAGATACTTCCTACTAATTCTCAGAGAAAAGCTAAAGGAAGTACCTATAGGCCAATGAGCATTACCAGGCAATATACAGTTTTTGTGGGTAAAATTTGCGGGAGTGGGGTGTTATAAAAAAAAAACGGCACTGAAAAGTGCCTTTACATAGCGGTCTATGGAAACTGTGTGTTCCCAGTAAATATATATTTATATGCTTATATACAAATATATGTATGTGTTAATATGTGTATACACACATTTTAACACTTAAATATATATGTATATATTCATATACATTTATATTTGCTGCCCATCGCTGAACGACTTACTTCCTTCGCTGCGCTAGTTCTCATGCTGTGTTTTAGTCTCAATGAAAATATTTGTAACATTTGTTTTTTAGATTGAATGTTGACACCCACATTAATTTGCTAGAATGCTGGTCAACCATTCAAAATGTACATTTAAACACATGACCTTTTAGTGTTATGATTCAAAGACTTACGCTGAAAGCAGTTTTAAGTGATGGTAAATTTCAGAAGTTTACAATGAGCACTCTATTAGTGTACAAGCAAAACTGCATAATTATTTTAAAAAAAACTGTATATATATATATATATTTTTTTTTTTTATAATAAAAGATTTATAATTCTACTGGGTATCTTCTGTTTCTCTGCCCCCTTTATTTTTCTCTTTTTGGCTGGGTTGTGACATAGAGAGTAGTCCAACCCACTCTTCACAGCTTTCAAAGGGCTGGACTTCAAAATTCTCATATGACACACGCTGATTGAATGTTCATATGAATTGATATAAAAAAACAAAAACAAAAAACAGTTCATCCCAGTGGGCCAACATAACATTAAATCAGGTTAGCATAAATCTATATATATATAGATTTATATATAAAATATATTAAAATCAAAGGCTGCTTCTGAGGAAGCATAAACATCAAATGATTTATCAAAAGTATGCAAAGAAGATAACATAACTGCCGCAGAAATCAACAGAAGCCTGATCAAACTAGGTGGAGACTGCCCCACCTACAAATAAGCTCTTTGAATCAAATGCTACAACCAATAAGCTATAGCCACAACCCTAGCTTTCTGCCCGTTTCTAAACCAAAAAAATTAACAAAGACAAAAATCCTTAGTAGCCTGTCGATAATATTTCAATGCTCTAACAACATACAAAAATATTGAGAAGCCTCACCTTAAAATTCTAGAATTAAGAAAAAAAGAAACAATAATCATCTGATTAATAAAGTCTGAAGATATCACCTTTGACAAGAAATTAAACTAGTCCTTAGCACTGCTTTATCTTGAAAAAAAAGGAAACTATAAAGAAATATAATGCACAAGTATGAGGCTATATTCCCTTAAATAGAGCTATTAAAGTAAGGGAAAAACTTACCCTCTTCAGGCAGAAGCAATAAATAAATACTGTACATATAGGCCAAGGAGCACTAATCCAACATAAAAAAAATATTAAATAATGCTTCCAAAAGCAAAGTGCATTAAGAATCCACCTTCAATAGTGTGCCCAAAAAGAGAATGAAATGCATGTAAAAAGCCAGAGGAAAAAATATAATTGTGTGCAAAAGAACTGGCATGCGCTATCCTGAACAGGCGATGTGGGTTAGCCAAAACAGCCGATGTGCGCTAGCTGGCGTGCAAAAACCTGATAAGCGGACGCGTGCAATCCCGATGTGTGCCACAAACCCTAACCCATGCTACAAACAAAAGAAAAAGGCATGTAAAATATTTAAAGGGATATAACCTTAAAAAATTAAAGGAGCTATATTAACAAATAAACAGTAAAAAAACTTTCCCTGAACTATAATAGTATAATATATACAGTAATATAGCCTACTAGGCTTAAAGATAAAATAAATATAAACAAACAAAAAAAATATTTACCCATAGGCACCCAGCTACTGGTAATAAGCAGAGATCCAGTAGAAAACAGGAGGAGGCAAAGGACAGGCCCCTGCAACACTTGTGGCAGGCTTGTCACAAACTCCCTTTAGGTGTAATTGTGCCACTATCCAATACTTCCAATACATCCCTCCATCGATCAGCAGTACTCTGATGGGAAAATGGGCATCAAGTCAGTCTGAGAACCCCTTTCATAGCAAAACATCTGGAGCACCTTCATACTTCACCTACCTCCAGCAGAGGCAAAGATAAGACTAATTATCATAGAGGAGGGAGGGGTTTTTATAAGGCTCTTGCAGTTTGGGGATCTTTGTCTCCTAGTGTTCAGGAAGAGTAATTCCAAGGAGTAATTGACCGTTGACTTTCACCACATGTATGCAAGAAATTAAAGACTGAATTCTGTCTAATCACATTTAAAGAAAACAAAATGACCATGAATCAGGAATACTGAAGGAGAGCAGCACAATGAGTTCCTCTTCCACTTACAGGTCTTTTTTATGCCATTCTAATCATAAAATATAACCATTATCTAATATTCTTAATAGAGATGTGCAGCAAAACAATTTTTGGTTCATCTGAAATTTTCGTACTGAATATTCAGGGAAATTTGTTTCCCACAAATATTCATTGGCTGAACTATTCAGTATTTGTTTAGTTTAAAAAGAAACAAATATCGAATGCTAGTTAAACATTTTTCATTTGTTTTCGTTAAACGAATGTAAATGTTTAAAAAATACAGGTGAAAAAATTGACCTGTAACTAAAGAAACCTTACCTAGATGTGCCGAACAGTACGCTAACCAATCCCTTTCCACACCATAGCCCGGCCGTGCTAACTGGAGGCTTAGCATGTTCTGCTCCCATAGCCTGCACTAAAGTTAGTTTAGGCCGCGGGAGCCGAGCGTGCTAAGCCTCCAGTTAGCACGGGCTGGGCTCTGGAGTGAAAAGTAGGGGGTTAGCCCACTCTCCAGTGCTTCTAGGTAAGTATTTTAACATTTTTTAAGAACGCAAAGAAATATTCGGCAATATTCATTAGTTTTCATTCATTTTCCCTGTGCATACTTTCGGAAATTCGTTTAATTAAAATCAAACGAATATCCCTTTTGTGGAACAAATAATATAATACATATCATGATAATATAATACACTTTGTCCTTAAAGTTGAACATGTAAAATGTGTTAAAAAAAAAAAAAAAAATGTTATTTAGAAGGGGTATGGAAACATTTTATTTTACTTCTTGTTTTAAATGCTTTTAAATTATGTCTCTGTATTCTTAGTTGTCAGTACTATGCATATATATATAAAACAACATAATTCAATGTTCTTTTGAAACTGGTTTAAAGGGATATGAAACCCAATTTTTTTTGTTCATGATTCAGATAGAGCATGCAATTTTAAGCAACTTTCTAATTTACTCCTATTATCAATTTTTTACCAATCAGCAAACGCTACCCAAGGTGCTGAACCAAATATGGGCTAGCTACAAAGCCCAGGTATACTGCTTTTTCAAAGATACCAAGAGAATGAAAACAAATTGATAAAAGGAGTAAATTAGAAAGTTGCTTAAAATTGCATGCTCTATCTGAATCATGAAAGAAAAAAAATTGGGTTTTATATCCCTTTCATTTTATCTACTCTGCATGAAGTTCTCCCATTCCTACCTCTTCTACTAATTACGGTTATTACAATATATTTTGCTTTATTTGATGTCATTATCCTTTCTAAGATGGCCAGTTACCTTCTTCTTCTTGCACCTAGGTTTTATATATACCATAGTGATCACCTGGATATTAAAACCTATATAAGCTTTTTATTTATTGTATTTTAAATAGGTGCTTACGTGTTTTAAAATAGATCTTGGAGGTCTCTAGGATCCTATTATAAATTCCTAGATACCCACAGCTTGCACAAATATAATTTTATTTTGTCTAAAAAAATGCTAAAACTGTATACCTCCAAGTTCGGACTTTAAGGGGCCTGAGATTGAAAAGTTTTCACCTACTCTCATCCAGCTCTCTTGTAACATGCCAGCACTTTTAGGTTTCCGAGGCTTGGTGACATCACCATGCCTATATGTGGTAATGTCACCAGTAGTCCCAGATTTCCCCTGCAATGCTAACCTGGTCTGTCACCTCGTAGAAGCTTTTAGTGCAGTAAAGGAGTCACAATCCATTCTGAATGCGATGAAGACGTGGTCTTCATCAGCACTAAATGTATAAAAGTGGTTAATCGTTATATCATAATTATTATTTATTTGTTTTTTTTTGTGTTATCCATTTTTTAGGCTTGCCATGGAATTTCAATTAAAAGGCAGAGATATTGATTTTTATACAGTAAGACAAATGGTATATCTTATTTAATATTTGTGAAACAACTATCCTAATAGCCTTACTAAAGCTAAAAAAACAAAAACAAGAACTTTAGAAAAAAGATGAATAAAAACAAATTTAAAGTTGAATTAACAGCATTAGATAGACTAATACTTATAATTCTTTTTTTATTATCAATATTCCCTTTTCTGCATACCATTATCAAATGCAGACCATAAATGCTTGTTCATGCCATATAACTTTTTACTAACTTTGTTTAGAAGAACAAAAAATGTATGGTGTAAGAATCTATTTAAGTACAAATAAATGGGGTGTGGATTGGATATCATGCATCATTTCATTCAATTTTATGCCAACTGCACTAGCAAGATTAGCAATTTTAAAGAAATACATAGATGCTGCTTTAGATACATTTATAAATATTACAAGCTCTGACAAAAATGCAGAACAAAATTCAAGGCTAGTTGGAGAACACTAATGGAATATAGCAGGTAAAGTAATTGATCTCAGTTTACAAATACTTTTATATTTTAATCAGATATTGCATGTAAATAAATGTACATTTTTTTTATCAATAGTTAAATTGTTGACAAAATGATTGCTATTCATGCTAGTTTTGGTGAAAATAAAGTTTGTTATGAAAGGTCTAAGATTAATAGCCCAAAATAAGAGATCTTGCGGTGAAGTGAAGAGTTTTCAAAGCCCAAAGGGATTGTCTTCACAAACTTCTTGATTTATACCAATCACTATCTGACCTTCTGCTAAGCCTATCACTATTAGCAATGCACTCATTATACAAAAGGATATGTTAGACTGGATCTATTTAATTCTGAGCTTCTTGACTCAATGAACAGAAAGTGTGCAGCTATACTAAGGGCTAGATTTATCAAGCCCCTGCGGCAGCAAGTTCTCACAAGAACTTGCTCGCCGCGATTTATCAAGCAGTGGTCACCAGACCGCTGCTTCCCTAATATCTTCTATCTATTCTATCTATTCTGGCGAAATTCAATCTACTCGGTCGAGTCCGACCGAGGAGATTGACAGCTCCTGCCCGCGCGTGATTGGCTGTGCGCGGGCAGGGGCGGGATTGCACGCGAACGCAAAATTGCGCTCGTGTGCAATGTTAATTACCTGCGGTTAATTGTGCCCCGCCACAGGTGAGCTGAGGCGTACAGGGGCGCGTATACGCGCCCCTGTACGCCTCAGGGTTGATAAATCTAGCCCTAAGTGTCACGTTACAAAATGTTAACATTTCATTCCATTCTACATTTGTCAAAAATATTAAACCATCATTTTTAATTAATAAAAAAATGACAACTCATAATATTTTTATAACTAGTTAGTTAAAGGGACACTCAAGCCAAAATAAACTTTTATGATTCAGATAGAACATGCAGTTTTAAGACACTTTCCAATTTAGTTCCATTATCAAATTTTGCACAATCTTTTTTTTTTTTTTTTTTATTTATTCATTTTTATTATCATTATTCAGCAGCATGGTACAAAAGGATGTCATTGTTGATACAAAAGTTTAAACAGAAACAAAAGAGGGAGAAACCATCAGTCTCCAAAAGAAAGGAGAACGAACTCCCCGTATAGTAAAATGAAATAGTAGAGCTATGCACAATCTTTTTATATACACACTTGCTGGGGAACAAGATCCTACTGAGCATGTGCAGAAGCTCACAGGGTATATGTATACTAGTCTGTGATTGGCTGATGTCTGTCACATGACGCAGAGGGCTGGCAGAATGGGAGAAAAAATACATTTGTTAGAAAAATATATACTGTTTATTTGAAATTCAGAGTAGGTGTTATTGTCTTGTCTTTTTATTATGCACATGTTAATTATGCAATTCTACTGATTTTAGTGGTCATTTTAGCATAAAATATACGTGTAAATATATTTGTTTGTATATAAAACAGGGCATTTTAAAATATAGTTCTTATTTTTGGGGGGGAAAAAGAGATGTCACTATGCTGATTGTACAGGGCTTTACTGTTCACTAACAGAATTATCTTTCTGCTTCTATTCCATGGACTAGCTGGACCAGCTGGACCAGTTGTAGACTATGAAATCTAGATTACAAGTGAAGCACAACTGATTATGATCCATATTGCAACTGGAATAACAAGTGAATGGAAAAACAAAGGTTTACTAGAGAATCTTAATGCAGGTGCCATTTTTTTAGTGTGTCCTATACTTTGATTGGATAACACAGGATGTTTATTGCTAAGTGTTGCACTTAAAATGAAGGTAAACTTTCAAGAATGCCTGGTTTTTAAAAATACTATTAAAAATATTAAAAACAGGGGCACTTTCATTCATGAAAGTTTACATTTAATCCGTTTTCTTAAAATACTTACTTTTTCTTCTTGAACCTGCTCCAGCGATTCACCAACCCATCGCAAGCCTCTTCATACATCAGCAATGACGATTCTGGCATCCTCAAATGACGGTTTCGTCATTGCTGGGTAAGTTAACCAGGAAGAAGCAGGTGGGGCATCGTTTCAGAACGGCGATCCAGCGTTTCAGAAGAGAAAGGTAAGTATTTTTAAAATCCGGTGCAATGTCAATTTTCATGAATGAAAGTGCCCCAGTTTTTAAAGGTTTTTTTTAAAAACCGGGCACTTTCACGTGATTTACCTTTACTTTAAGCGCAACATAAAATAGCTCTAGAAAATTTAGTGTTCGTGGATACCTGAAGAACAAAACACGTGTGTAATATCTTAAAATAAGGTATTGAACTCATATTTATACATATTAAATTAAAAATGATTTATTTTTAAAAAAAGCTTTTAACGCTAAGTAAAAGGTATTTGGTATATGACAAGGTGTATGACTGAAAAGGGCTCAAAGGTGTAAAGCACTTTTCAAACTTGCCCTCAGGCCTCCCTAACAGGCCACATTTTAAGGATATCTGAGATAGAGCACAGGTGAAACAATCAGCTGATTAGTCACTTGGTTATTTTACCTGCTCTCTTCCAAAGTAATCCTGAAAACCTGGACCATTGGGGAGGCCTGAGGGCAGGTCTAAAAACCAGCGGTGTATAGGTATTTGTCTGTATTTGTACGTATATTTATACGTTAGCACACAATGTATATATTTATTTGTTTTTACATATTTTCCATAGAAAGTATTTTGATTTTGTATAGTATTCTCCTCTAAAATGCTTGTGCAAAAAGATATGTTCATGTAAAAATAAGAAGGGAAATTTGTATATATTTAAAAAGTTTAGTTTTTCTTTAAAAGGATATCAGTGCATTATTTATAAATGAAAATAGTTTGTTACTGTTGTTTAAATTGGTACTGAATCAGGAAGTGTGTGTTTGTGTACAACAGGTTCAATAATATAGAAGAGAAAAGACAAGTCCTATAGATCTATTAGGTTTTATTATTTTTTCATCACAACTCTATAGGCTCCATTTGTTAAGCAGCGGATGTTGCTTCGGAGCCCCATAGTTTCACACTTTCCTAAAACGTAAGCTAAGAAGCAGCGGTCACAAGACCACTGCTCCTTAACTTGTCCGCCATGTTTTAGGTGGCAGATTGAAATCCTCTTGATCTGATCGGGATGATTGACAGCCCCTGCTAGCGGCCGATTGGCTGCCAGTGAGCAGATTTGCACAAGCATTTTTACCAGAAATGATTGTGCAATGTTAAATGCTGACAGCGTATGCTGACGGCATTTAGCGAAGTTGTGTGGACATGATTTGCTACAGCAAATCATGTCCGCTCAGTTTTTTAATAAATCTACCCCTATACCCTTTCCCCCCCAAAACAAAAACTAAACAAAATTACATATGAAAATGCCCTTTTTTAGATTTAATGAAAAAAACTTTAATGTCCCTTTAATGAATGTAAAACCAAACTTAAAGGGACACTGAACCCAATTTTTTTCTTTTGTAATTCAGAAAGAGCATGCAATTTTAAGCAACTTTCTAATTTACTCCTATTATCATTTTCTCTTTGTTCTCTTGCTATCATTATTTGAAAAAGAAGGCATCTAAGCTTTTTTTGGTTTCAGTACTCTGGACACCACTTTTTTTATTGGTGGATGAATTTATCCACCAATCAGCAAGGACAACCCAGGTTGTTCACCAAAAATGGGCCGGCATCTAAACTTACATTCTTGCATTTCAAATAAAGATACCAAGAGAATGAAGAAAATTTGATAATAGGAGTAAATAAGAAAGTTGCTTAAAATGTCATGCTCAATCTGAATCATGAAAGAAAAATTTTGGGTACAGTGTCCCTTTAATTCAAAAGGTAATATATAATATCTATTTTACCTGAAAAGTAAAATTTAAATGAGGTTCAGGAAAAAAAGATGCACAATGATAAATGTTAAATTTCTATTGCTACATTAGGTAAGAACAAAAAATGACAATAGGCCAGGTAGCATGTCAGCACTGATATACTACAACACTGCTTTATGAGCACATTACAATTCCGAAGAGCTAATAATAAAAAGAAGTGATGCTGAGATGATGAATTGATGCTCTGCAATTAGACCTATTAGAATTCACAAGAGCTGACAGGCAATAATCAAACCACTTTCATGCTGCCCATTGCAATTATCTTTGCACTTAAGAATCAACAAAGCACATAATGACTTGCACCCGATTAAAGAATTCAGGAGATATGGAATTTTAATTTATTTTATTTATTTATATATATTTTTTTTACGGCTGGGAATTTGGATTTTTTTTTTACTGTATCCAATAAGACTGAAAACTATTTGGCAAGATGTAAATGCTCACCAAGGGCGCACACTGTACTAAGCCACAGGAAGAAATTGCTGACATAAATCCATAAAATAACCATTCATGCGGAATAATTAGACATTTACAGGAAGAGAAAAAAAATAGTTGATTCTAATAAAAGTGAAGACAGTTTTGCTAATAATTTCTTTTAAATTCCTGTTCCACTAACATACCCTCAATATTACTTAATTATATTTTATATATGTCTGCCCCATAGTTAATTTCTAATAGAATAATTCTTTGTGAGCATTTGTTGAAGTATATATAAAGAGTGATTGTACTAAAAAAGAAAGGAAAAGCTAATGTGGTAATGATTAATATTAAAAAAACAACAACCCACTGACCTTAATTGCACCAAATAAATACCATTATATATTTTTTATACTAGTTTTTTTGCTTCTTTAATTTTACACAGCATGATGAAATGTCTATAGTAATTATAGTACAACACATAGAGCCTTGCAGTTTCATATCCTTGATTGGTAGATAGTTATTTGCATTTCTATATAGCAATTAGAAATAAACAGCAAAGCATAGAAGATTATTATTGATATTATCAGTACTTTATTTACAAATGGTCTTGGTTCAAAGAAAAATGCCATATACACACACACACATATATATATATATATATATATATATATATTACACATTTATAAAAATATATATAAAATATATATATATATGGATATAAATATATATATATATATATATATATATATATATATATATATATATATATATATATATATATATATATATATATATATATATATATTGTAACAGAATGCAAGGCCTTGTTATAAATGGAAGATATTTAAGACCGAGTATTATACATGGTATTTCTCCTTTCAGTTAAAAATCCCAGAGAGAGAGAGTGTGTATTTGATTGTGCAGTTGGTAAACTGTGTTCTGGGTCCCTGGGATTGGGATAATTGGGAGAAGGGTAGGCCATTATCCCATACAGCTATGAAGCTGTCCAGTCCAGGCATTTGATTAAGCAGGTGTGGTTAATTAGAAGCTGTGAGAATTTAAATAGGAGCCTGACTGATACCTAAGTGAGAGAGTGACCCAGCTACAGTGTGTGTTAAAATACCTTTGTTTCTGTCAACTACTAAAAATGATATTATTCTTGCAAAGCACTGTGAAATGCTGTGAAGTGCTGGGACATGATTGTAAGTACTGCTTCTTACTAAAAGGATTACCCTGTTTTTGAAACTGAACTGCCTGTTTGTTGTTGCTGTTAAAAACAAAAGCCTTTCAAACTACAGTGGACTGTCCTGTGCTGCATTTGTGCCCTAAAAGACTGTGGTTAAAAGTGTTCCTGTTACACTTGGTGGAGAATCCGGGTAATCACATTGTATGTCTGTGGGCATTATAATATGCAAGCAACATGGAGGAGGTCATTAAAGTTTGATCTATTCTAACGCTATACAGCAGGAGACTAACTGAAAAGCTGCTGAAAATATTGCAGAACTGCAATAGTTGGTCTTGGCCCAGTCATTGTGTGCTATGCAGCTGGCTAAATCACAGACTGAGAACACTGAAATGTGAATACAACAGGTGGCCGCTGTGCAAGCCGAGACATTCAGGAAGACCCGGGAAGGGCAACAAAGTGATACACAAACTCTGAAATGAGAGGTTCAAGCCATATCAGAAAAACTGAACTCTGATTATGTTGGTGACAGTCAAGGTTCCAGAGATAACAGCAGCTGATGATGTTGAAGCATATCTTTTGGCATTTGAACGCACAGCAGAAAGAGAAAAATGGCCGGCAGCTGAGTGGGCAAGTATACATGCACCATTTCTTAGTGGTGAACCTCAGAAGGCCTACTATGATTTAGAGCCAGCACAAGCCAGTGTCTATGAGAAATTGAAAGTGGAAATCCTTGCACGCCTGGGGGTGACTTTGGCAGTCCGTGCACAAAGATTCCATTCCTGAATGTTTTCATCTCATAATGCTGTAAAATACCAGATGTTCGACCTTATACACCTTGCCAGGAAGTGGCTGCAACCAGAGGTTAATTTGGCTACCAAAATAGTGGAACTACTGGTGATGGACTAGTTTCAGTAATGTAGGAGAAGCTTTGCAACAGTCTTCAGCAGATCAGCCCCACAATCCCATGTCCCAGAACTCTACAAGAACTGGTAAGACTGTTCAGGGGATAAAGGGGATAGGAGAGCAGCAGGTGTATATGCAAAACACCAGAGACATTTCCCCAGGAATTAAGGGAACATTTAAATATAACCAACCTGTAAAATGTTTTTAATGAAATGAGGTTGGTCATATTGCCAGAGACTGTGATAAAGATGAACTTATGGACTGTACTGTTGCACATTCACTATTGATGTACTGTGAAGGTTAATGGTAAAGTGTCTAGGGCTTTGCTTGATTCAGGAAGTATGGTCACACTAGTGGCTAAATCTATAGTACCTGATGCAGTATTAGATTATGTGGAAAAAATGGGAATTATCTGTGTTCATGGAGATAAACATGAATATCTCACAGCTGAGGTGGAGATATAGACTCATTGTGGAAAATTAAAATATTGTGTGGGTGTAGTACCAAATTAAGCCCATGAGGTGGTGATAGGGAGAGATTTTCCAAAATTTCTTGAGTTATGGGAATCTCCATAAATATGTAAAACTACTGATATTTATGTATTTCCTTTCTCTGAAATTGATTTTGAAGCGGTTTTCATTGAAAAGGAGAAAAGGATGTATTGCCATATGCCTGTATTAGTAGGTGATCAACCTTTTCAGAGTAATGAAGTACCAAGTACTAGCTCAGAAAATACTGATGATTTGATAGATATAGTTGGTGGCCCTGGTAATTTTAAAAAAGCCCAATGGGAGGATCCAACATTGGTAGAGGCAAGAAATAATATCAGGGTTATAAATGGTGTTGTGACACAGCCAGAAAATTTATTACCCTATCCTTATTTCGAAGAAGTTCATGATTTGGTATATTGTGTAGAAAAGAAAAGGAACAGACAGTGTTAAACAACTTTTGGTGCCCCAGACTTTTAGAAACACTGTATTAAATCTTGCACATAACCACATTCTAGGGGGACATTTGGGAGTTGAGAAAACCAAAGAGAGAGTTCTTAGAAGGTTTTATTGGCCAGGGATATTTGTAGCCATCAAGGATTATTGTGCTTACAGCTCCTGCTAAAGATTTTCATAACCCTTTAGCACCCTTGCCTAAAATTGATGTGCCTTTTGAGAGAATTGCTATGGTTTTGGTGGGCCCACTGGTTAAATCTGCTAGAGGACATAAGAATATACTGGTATTCCTTGATTATGCTACTCACTATTCTGAGGCAGTTCCCGTTCGTAACAGCACTACAAAGTCCATAGCAAGATAACTCATGCTAATGTTTAGCAGGGTTGGAAAACCTAAGGAAATTTTGACAGACCAAGGAACTCCATTTATATCCAGGGTTACAAAAGAATTGTGTAAGTTGTTTGGCATCAGGAGCTCAGTATATCACCTCCAGACAGATGGTGGAAGGTTTAACAAAACTCTCAAGAGTATGCTAAGTTGATACCAATGGGAGAAATTGGGACCTTTTGTTACCCTTTTTAATGTTCTCTATCAGGGAGGTTCCCAAGGCTTCTACAGGTTTTTCCCCATTTGAACTGTTATATGGACAGCATCCCAGAGGAGTACTAGATATAATTAAAATGACATGGGAGCAAGACACAACACATTATCAAAGTGTTTTCTTCAACATATATCCCAAATGCCGGACCATATGGAAGCTGTCTTGCCCATTGTAAGGGAACATATGGAGAAAGCACAGGAAACACAAAAGTACAGCTATAACTGCAATGCTAGAGCCAGGGTGTTCCAACCTAGGGATAGGGTGTTAGTTCTGGTCCCTACAGTTGGAAAAAAAAATCTTTGCTACTTGGCAGGGCCCATATGAGATAATTGAGAAAGTGGGTGATGTCAATTGCAAAGTAAGTCAGCCAGTGAGAAGGAAACCTGGGCAAATATATCATATAAAACCTTGGAAAGATAGGGAAGTTTTAGTTGCCTTAAAACCTACGGAACTCCCTGTCACTGAACCAGAGGTAAATATATCTAAAACTCTGTACATCAGAAGTTAGAGGTCAAGGATTTTATTAGGAGAAACATAGAGGTATTTTCTGTGGTACCAGGAAAAAAACTAATGTTATTAAGTATGACACAATAACAGAACCAGGGAAGAAATCTGCCTTAAGCCCTATAGGGTCCCTGAGGCTTGTACAAAGGCCATTAAACTGGAGGCAGAAAAAATGTTAAAGCTTGGGGTAATTGAGGAAACACAAAGTGAGTGGAACAGTCCAATAGTGCTTATTCCAAAGCCGAATAGTTCATTAAGATTCTGTAATGACTATGGTAAGTTTAATTGTGTTTCCAGATTTGACACCTATCCAATGCCTAGAGTAGATTGATTGATAGGCTAGGAAAAGCATGTTATCTCACTACAATGGATTTAACAAAAGGGTATTGGCAGGTGCCTCTCACTAATCAAGCAAAGGAAAAGACAGCTTTCTCAACCCCAGAGGGCTTATTCCAGTTCACAGTATTGCCATTTGGTTTACATGTGGTCCCGGCAACATTCCAGAGAATGATGGATAGAATTCTGAAACCCCATGTTCGTTATGTGGCATCATATTTGGATGATGTTATAATTTATAGTACAGATTGGGAATCCCATCTTCCAAAATTTCAAGCAGTACTTGATGCAATACAATCTGCTGGGTTAACTGCCAATCCTGCAAAATGTACTGTTGGTTTACAGGAAGCTAAGTACTTGGGTTATACTATTGGTAGAGGATTAGTTAAACCTCAGACAACAAAAGTAGAGGCCATACAGAACTGGCAGCAGCCTCTAACTAAAAAATAAGAGAGCTTTTATTGGCATAACTAGTTATTATAGAAGGTTCATCCCGAATTTCGCTACAATTGCGGCACCCTTGACAGATCTCACAAAAGCAAGGGCCCCAATTATGATAAAATGATCCCCAGAAGCAGAACAAGCTTTTAAGCATTTGAAAGATGCCCTTTGTGACCATCCAGTTTTGGTAACCCCCAATTTCTCTAAAGATTTTATTGTACAGACAGATGCCTCTGATGTTAGTTTAGGAGCAGTTATCTCGCAGGAGTGTCAGGGAGAAGAGCATCTTGTCCTTTTCCTAAGCAGAAAACGTATCCCACAGGAAAAAACTATTCTATAGTGAAGAAAGAATGCCTTGCCATTAAGTGGGCTTTAGAGACCCTTAGGTACTATCTGTTGGGAAGAAAATTTAAATTAATAAGAGATCAAGTTCCTCTCACATGAATGAGCCAGAATAAGGAAACAAATACAAGGGTTACTAGGTGGTTTCTTAGCTTGCAACCCTTCAATTTTACTGTCAAGCACAGGGCTGGTCTTTTGCAGGGCAATGCTGATGGTTTGTCTTGGGTACATTCATTAATGTCCATTAATCCATTTAGATTTTAATTTCACACAGTTTTGCCCTTTATATGAAAACTGAAAAGAGTGCAGTCTTTAACCTCACAATGGATTCCATGCCAACAAATATGAGTTCCCTTGAAAAGTGAATTGTTTGGTCTCTATTTATGAAGCTTTAGAACCATTACAGTACAGACTTGTTCAATCAAGGCTGCAAGCACAAGTTAAAGGGACATAAAAAACAACATTTTTCTTTTATTATTCAGATAGAGCATTTAATTTTAAACATTTTTCAAATGTACTTCTATTATCCAATTTGCTTCATTCTTTTGGCATCCCTTGCTCAACAGCAGCAATGACTACTGGGGGCTATCTGCACACATCTGGTAAACAATGACAAGAGGCATTTGTGCACAGCCACCAATCAGCAGCTAGCTCCCAATAATGTATTGCTTCTCCCAAGCTTACCTAGGTATGCTTCTCAGCAAAGGATACCAAAAGAATGTCTGCTCTGTCTTAATCATGAAAAAAAATGTGTTTCATGTCCCTTTAACCCCTTAAGCAAATATATATATATATATATATATATATATATATATATATATATACACATATATACACATCATGTGGTACTTGGCCATCATACACATAATAAATATATATATATATATATATATATATATATATATCACAGCTGCAAGAAGCTACAGTACCCTTGGCTGCTGAGAGTTGCTGCTGAGAGTTGCTATTCCTGAGTTGCAGGCATCTCTTTTTATATGGTAAAGGAGCACGGTCGGTGCTCTAGTTCCATATGAAGGCAGATGCCTGATCATTACAGACAGTGACACTGTCTGTTATAATTATCTGCTGGTGTGGTTGGGAGGTATGTGAGGGAAGGAGGGAGGTGGGTAGGTGGGCGGCCCAGCCCCAGAGGGGTTGAGTGGGAGGAACCCTACCTACAGAAAACTGTTTTTAAAAGTAGAGGGAGCGATGGGGCACTGCATTACAGAAAATGGGTGGGTAAAATTGGAGGTTGTGGGTGCCCTACATAATGATTGCAGGGAGAGGAGAGGTGGGGGACCACTACACTACAGATTTTTTTTTTTTTTTAAAACCCCCACAAATTAGATGACTTCCACTAGTGGGAGGTAGGAGGGTTAGAGAGCTGCGTGGAAGGGATTAGGGAGGTGGAAAGGTTGAGGTGGATCACTATTCTGCAGAAAAATAATAATGAAAAAAAGATAGTAGGGATGGGTGTGGGTGTAGGGAGAAAGAGAGGTGGGAGATGTCAGGTAGGAGTGTAATACCTACAATAATATTGTATTTCTCTTGCCAGCTAATTAATTAACCCTTTTTACTGCTGGGAATTTCTGGACTGTGGTGCACAGCTGAAATTAGCGACCTTCAAATTACCAAAAACCAATGACAAAGCCATGCACGTCTGCTATTTCTGAACACAGGAGTTCCCAGAGAAGATGTTACAATCATTTGTCATGATTGCACAAGTGGTATGTAAATAATTTCAATGAAAAGCCCAAAGTTTGTGAAACAGTTAACTTTTTTTTTATATATGATTACATTTGACGGGGAAATAGTGGCATGAAATATACCAAAATTGGCCTAGGGTACCTAGGTTTTCTACTTAAAAAATATATAGTTTTTATAGGGAAATAAAAAATAAGGCCCTATTCCTGGTTAAATAGAGTAATGGCAAAAATGCAAAAAATTCTCTGGTATTTTGGGCAAGCTTTTCTCTGAAATTCCCGCTAGTGAAGGGGTTAACAAACAGCAGTGGCAGACTGATCTGATCTGGGGATTGACAACCCCTATTCTCAAGCAATTGGTTGCATGTGAGAAAGGGCTCCATGAACATTTGCTTGTGCATTGAAAAATGTGGGTAGCAAATGTTGCCTTGCTCCCTTAGAGCTCAGACAAACAAGTTCCCTGCCTGAGAACATTGTTTGCAATTAATAAATGTGTATAGGTTTTTGCAAGTTTTTCAAATTGAAATCCATTACAAAACAATAATAATAATGAAAAAAAGATAGTTTATTTATTTAAAACTTGGCACAAAAACTCTATACCCCTATACACTGCATGTGGACCATCTGATACTGAAATTCCAGTCAAACAAATAAAACTTTAAAAAATATATATATATTAAATATTACTATTTTTCCCTGCCTGTAAGTCCCAATCATTTCTGTCTGTGTGTGTCTATGGCTTGTTTTTTTTGTGTTCTAAGATGCAAATAAGTGTCTATATCTATTTAAAACAACTATTACCTTTCTGATTACATTACTATACTATCTTTCTGAGGGTACTATATATACAAAAGTATTAATATTATGTAAAACTACCTTTAGGCTAGATGTATAACCTGTATTATGACATTTAAATATTGCCTTAATGATATGGCATGTTGTTTACATCCCCTCTCCCAAACTGTCCCATTTTAAAGATAAAATATTCCAAAATCCAAACATTTTCAGGCCCCAAGCAGTTTTGATAAAGGGTTTTCTACCTGTATTATTTATTTATTTTAGCACAAGGTAGACTTCTAATTGCAGTGAAGCTGATCAAAATACCAAGATTACTAACAATGGACTAGATTACATATGGAATGCTTCCACTAACCCATAATCTGTGTTAAATTTTGTTTTTGTGTTTTATGTAAGTGGTTCTGAGAGCGAGATTATGGGTTTCATTTTTTTTTCCGCGACCTCACGACTGCATTGATGCACGCAAATTGTAATTGCGAACACGCACCCGTAGAGTTCAATGGAGCCTCATTTTCATTATGACAGCCCCACATCCACAGTTTTTGTAATCCCGACTGCAATTTAAAAAATAAATAAATAAATAATAATATATATATATACACACACACACACACAGGTAGCGCTCAGTTTACACCAGGGTTAGGTTCCAGAAGGAATGGTTGTAAATTGAAATTGTTGTAAATTGAAACCCAGTTTATAATGTAAGTCAATGGGAAGTGAGGGAGTTAGGTTCCAGGCCCCTCCTAAAATTGACATAAGTAACACCTAATATATTATTTTTAAAGCTTTGAAATGAAGACTTTAAATGCTAAACAGCATTATAAACCTAATTAAATAATCACACAACAGACTGTATCATGAAACTAAGTTTAATGAACAAAAACATTTTTTTTACTTGCATTTTTCTGCAAACAGTTCTCTGCATTGTTAGCATGTTAGATAATATTGGGTCTGCACCTATTCTATGCATTTCAATCTGGACTGATTAAGCAGTTAGACACCTTCACCTCAACCAGCTGGTCAGGAAGATAATAGGGAAGTGGCTGCTAGATCTTGTTGCTTTGAAAGCTGCTCAATAGCTAATGTCTGTTCTGTGAACACAGATTAATTTCAGTCTGCTAAGCTTGCATAACTTTGCTGCAACACAAGCGGACAGCTCCACCTACTGGCTATTTTAATTAGTGCACTGCTTTTCAATGCTATTCAATACCAGTCACATGACTGAAAAAAAAGTTTGTTATTCTGAAATGGCGCAAATTGAACCGGCGTAAACCAAGGGCCACCTGTGTGTGTGTGTATATGTGTGTATATATATATATATATATATATATATATATATATATATATACATAAATATTTTAAGGAATAGAAATAATAGTAAATGTGCACCAAAGGATACCAATGTAAAATCACTTGCAGGACATTTTTTCCTAACATCTGACATGTCATAACTTTGACCCCTTGTATTTTTAATGTACTGTCCAATGTATTTTTAATGTGCTATGTGCAAATTTTTAGGTTTGCGCTTTGATTAACACAAGATTTTCAAAAGCGGTGTTAATCAAAGCACAAAGCGTGATCACAATGGCACAATAGCATTTACTCACAGCTTGTAATATGAATAAAATTATGAGTGTGCCCGTAAAATCTCAATTTGCATAAATGTGAGCGCACGCGAGTAATAATCTAGCCCAATAAAGGATATAGTGAATACAAAGGTAAGAAATCCATTTATAAAAAAAAAAAAAAAAACCTTTGAAATTAAAGTATTCTTTTTACAAACTGTGTATTCATGTTGCAAAGTAGGTTTGACCTGGGGTATTCATTAAAGGTGCAGTATACATATTATTTTTGTGTGTGTGTAATGTGGTTACAATCACACCATAAAAGTCCTGTCACAGGAGATGCAGGGTAATAAGAAAATATTCAAGGAGAAGGGGGGGGGGGGAAATCCTTCTAATCTGGTGATTTTGATTATCACACTTCTGCATCATACTAAACTAATCTCACAGGTATGTAACACAGCAATGACAATCAAATACGTTTATAAATAGCTGAGAGGTGGTATAGAGATCATTTTCAATTAAATGAACCCATTGTGACCACATTTATTGGAAAAAAAGGATAGACACTCCAGCATATTCTGCTATGTGAAGAACATAGGAATGTGAAATATTCATATTTTCATGTCGGGTTAGCGCATTGTATTTTTCCCCAAAAAATTTGCTTTATTGATTACTATGGGTAAATAGGTTATCGCATGCGCAATCTTGTAAGTCCGGCTTTTTACATGAGTTGGGTTAACATGTGAGCGATAACCTTTTGATTAAACTTTTAGATTTATTCTAACGCTGTTAAGGCACGAGCGGGAGCATTTAATAGCGCTTGCTTGTAATCTGGGCCTAAATGAGGACTGTCCATGCAAGGGTTGGCATGCTATCTTTCTACATGCTAGTGAAATTTAGAAAATCTGGCACTTAGTGTCAGCTGGTACAAATTTACACTAAAGTGAAGAAGAACTCAAATACTGTTTAAGCCAGAGGAGGTGACATGCAAAAAAACGGGAATCGAACACAAGTTAAATTATTTATTTTTCATAGCTTGATCTATGACTTTCAAAACACTAGTGTGCACTGCAATGCATTATATAGCCATATTACTTAAACAAATATTTATTCCATTTAAGCCACTATTAAAAGTCACTGGGACCCATTTATCAAGCTCTGGATGGAGCTTGTGGGCCTGTGTTTCTGGCGAGTCTTCAGACTCGCCAGAAACAGCAGTTATAAAGCAGCAGTCTAGAGATTGCTGTTCCATATCCCTGTCCGCCTGCTCTGAGCAGACGGACAGACATCGGCGGGATTCAACCTGATCGAGTATGATCGGGTTGATTGACACCCCCCTGCTGGTGGCTGATTGGCCACGAGTCTGCCGGGGGCGGCATTGCACCAGCAGCTCTTGTGAGCTGCTGGTGCAATGCTGAATACGGAGAGCGTATTGCTCTCCGCATTCAGCGTGGTCTTGCGGACCTGATCCGCACTGTCGGATCAGGTCCGCAAGACCTATGATAAATAGGCCTCACTGAATGGTAATAAATAACATTATGTTAATGAGATCCTGTCAATGGGACAATCAAAGTATGTTTTATAATATAAAGCTCGGATTTATGCCTTATTCAAAAGAATTGAACAATTGTCAGATGAACAATACCTCTTTAGCATTCAGAGGTAGATGTGATCAGGTCATACAGACATCATGAGCAAACATATACTTAACATATATTCCCTATAACATACGACACCTCACATACCTGATTTTGGTAGTTTTTCTGGTCAATTGTAATTCTTGTTATTATAATGATACTGTATTTACACACGCCCACCGGGTCATTTTTATTTGTTATTATGATGATACTGTTGGGTGTTTAAACATCTTTAAACATCTGTACTATGATATTGGTCGACATGTATTTACACATGCCCATTGAGAGCATGATGGATTGCGATTGGTAGATGGATCGTAATTTAAAGGCCATGTACACACGGCAGTATCTGCCTGATGAAACAGCAGATTTATATGCTGCAAAACGCATTGCAGAGATTACAAGGGAGTAGGCTTTTTACACCCTGTTTACACTTGTATTTTGTTTTTATGAGTATCTTTTATGGTTGTTTTTATTTTAACTTTTTTTTATCAAAGTAATCCTTGTAAATTGACTTGTGCATGTACAATACAGCTACTTTACTGCCTCAGTTGGACGGTTGGAGTGTTCGAGTCAGCAAGCTGGTATGCTATGAAGTACCAGTCGGCTCCTATTAGCACATTGGGCTGCTATTGCTAAATGGGAGTACCCTCATTTTTAATTTGTCTATCTATGATTCCTTCTTATAGATACACACATGGGCGCCTCTTTGCTGTTTTAAACAATTGTTTTAAAACTGTGTTAGGTATCTATAACCTTTGTAATATTTCTGATTATCCAACAGTATTGGAAAGTACAAACAGCCACAACTCAATAAGAAAAAAAGAATATGCAAAATATATTAAAGGAACAGTAAAGTCAAAATTAAACTTTCATGATTCAGATAAAGCTCGCATTTGTAAACAACTTTCCAATTTACTTCTATTATCAAATTTGACTTAGTTCTTGTGGTATCCTTTGTAAAAGAGTAGCAGCGTTATAAATTGTTGCAATCATTGCTGCTATAGAGTACTAAAGAAACATGCACACTCCTGATCTCTTATGAACCTACCTTAACTTAATGTTTAACAAAGGATACCAAAAGAACAAAGCAAATGTTATAATGGAAGTAAATTGGAAAGTTATTTAAATGTGTATATACTATCTAAACTATACAAGTTTAATTTTCTCTTTACTGTTCCTTTAAAATTAAAAAAAAAAAAAGAACCATAAATCAAGTATTTTTGATTACCTGGGTTACGGTGTCATCTTCCTGATGGGACACTTTTTAGAATAAGCCCCTTATATTGTAAATGTGACCAGTAATACCTACATTTAGTATAAAGTTCTGCCACAGTTTTATTACAAGCAATCCCAGCCTAGGCATCGTACAAGCAATAAAAGGCAGCAATAACATTCCCAAAGCTGTGAACTGCTTCAAATGAACATTCATGTCAAATCCATCCAAAATTTCTACTAAACAATTTGCTTTCATATTGGACAATAAAATCTTAAAATGAAGTAACATAAAAATCAGTTGTGTTTATATATTGTGTTGCTCAACTGCATGTATATATAATGCTATTATATTAGAGAACTGGTGCTATAGTTTGAGCTTTTCATCTTTTTTACGCCTATTTTATGGGTTATGTTTATTGCCACCTTTATAGCAATTGTAAAAACACTTACAGCTCAATCTACCTGCCAAAAGACACTTGGGCATAATTAATCAAAGGTTATAGGCTTACAACTAAATTTCAACAACAACAATAAAAGCCAGTGCAGTCAGTAAAGTGAGCGTACACTGGAGAGACAAAACAATCTTGTTTGCATTCCCAAAATTCAGGCTATTTTATCCTTTATCTGGACAATTAGTGATTAGCCAACTTGTTATTTACTTGTTGCCCTGCACACTCTGTACTACTGAATTGAGAAGATAAGACACCAATATGAAACGGTAACATTTATCAACGCTTGAGTCTGCTTGATTATCCCAGAAAACAGTTTTTGTTTTTTTTAAAGTAGTTATCCATAACTTATTATTATACATAGTCATGCTATGTCACCTTGTATGTTTTTTTTGTCCAGCTGCATGCACAGCTTATTTAGTTTCATAACATATAGGGCATATATACTTATAAAAAGGCATATATTGATTTTCTTCTCCCTAAATACCTCAAACACAATATTGTTAGACATGATGTTATCTACAAACTAATGCAGCAACTACATTGTAGCTGCAGAAGGCTGCTGTCCACAATATTGCCACTTCAAAGTTTTATGAACATTGATAATATGTTTTGCTACATTACTGCATGATCCGCTACATTCTATACATTTTTTTAAATTTAAATTACATGAAAAGCAGGAGAATGTATATTGAAAGAATTTTAACTATAATGTAGAATTAAATCTTTCACAAAGAAATATATTTTGAATTCAATGTCCCATTAAGACCATATTTAAAAAAAAAACAAATTAAACCAGGGATCAACTAAGCCCCACTCAGAATTGCCTAGCCACACCCATGGACCACAGTCAAATGGCCCAATCATGACCATGGATTATTTTACCCTTGGACATTCAAGACACTGCTCAGGAACACCCTGACTCTGTGCCCTGGTCTCAGGTCAATAAAATAAAAGAGATATGTATATAGGTGCCAATTGCCTGCTTAGAGCAAGTTAAAAAGCAGTGGTCATTGAACCTTGAAGGTAAAGGAATTAAATCATCATGAACTCTCTCACCCGGGGTGATTGACAGGATCAGTAATGGTGGCATTGCACAAGCAGTTGCTTTGTGCAATAATAAATATGGGCAGCAGATGTAGCTCGCCCACTGCTCACTCACCATGAGCAGACAGGTTCCCTAGCTGGGAATATTGTCCTCCTGCCTATTGATAAATGGGACCCATGCCTTTTTAATTTATTAATATGTTGGTCAATTAAATGATATCATAATATACTTAAAATTATATTATTTTTTAACATTTTAAAAAAAATTACATTAGGTTTGTGTCTTAAATTACAAAAAAAAAACCAATTTCTGTTATTTATGCTATTTAGAAATGTGCACAGGATACAAAGAAAACAGAAAATGTAAAACAGCTACAGAATTCTCAAATCAGTAAAATGTATCTTAGAATTGTGTCACTGAAGAACCAAATGGAAGTTTTGATGCAAACACCAGGCAAAGCATTCATTACTCTTTTATAGTCTAGTACACAGGGAACTTCAATAATGTCAATACACATAAAAAGCTTCAAAATACATTTTCAAAGAATAAGATTCATTACTTTGAATCAAGTTAGAAAGGACAGCATCTTACTGAAATCTCATTAAAAAAAACAAACTTATAGACAAGACATTAAAACCCTGATAAGTTGCCATGTAAGATTTTACAGACTTGTTACTGTTTTGCAGACCTGGAAGTGCAGATAATCAAGTAACTGACACTAATAACTGTCCGGATTACTGCTAGTTTTTCAACCTATCAGGTTTAGGTAATGCATTAATTGGTACACCATATTCAATGTAAAACTACTATTTTAAAACTCAGTGAAATCTTTTTTGTTGTATTCTATATAAAGTCATACTGGATTTTCACTTAAGTCAGAAGTAACTTGAAAAAAAAAAAAAAAAAAAGGAAAAAGGGGGGGGGGGGGTCATCCATGGGAGGGGGGAGGGGGGAGGATAGCGTCTAAGGCCAAGGGAATAAACCTATAATGGACACTAATTCAAACTAGATAGGTGTGGGATGTCGTACCGACATTACTGAGTGAGGGTATAATAGACTAAGTCTCAAAGCTAGGGAGCCAAGTCGTGTCAAATCTATCTTTCCATTCTGCCCAAATCAGTTCAAAAAAGTCGACTTTACCCTTGGAGTAGTAGATAGGTTTTTCCATGGTGTAGATATAGGCCATGGTTTGGGTGATGTCAGACCAAGATGGGGGGCTAGTTCTTTTCCAAGCTTTAGCTATATTGAGTTTGATAGCCGAAAAGAAATAGATGCTTAATGAAGCATAGTGTCTAGGGAGTTTGCAGATACCTATGTGGAGTAAGGCGACTTCCGGTGTATTGGGAAGGGAAATACCCATAGACATAAGAGTTGAGAAACATTTATTCCAAATGGGCCTCAATTTGGAGCAAGTCCACCAAATGTGTGCCATGTCTCCTACTCTACCGCAATCTCTCCAGCAGTTAGGAGATGCCCCAGGGAAAATTGTAGCTAATCTAGCAGGCACAAAGTACCATTGTGTGAGCAATTTAATGTAGTTCTCATGCATAGTGACACAGTGGAGGGTTTTATTTGTGAGGAGTAATGTACGGTGCCATTCTTTGGTGGGGGCAATGAACTCAAGTTTCTGTTCCCATTTAGTGATATGCGTAGCTTTGTCTGTAGGGGATGCGCCCTCCATGATGGAATAATGGAAAGATAGTGGCTTACCCAGCCTCAATCCTTGTTGCCATCTGGCTTCCCAGATGGTTGGTGGTCTAGAGAGAGATGGTTTAAAGCCCCAGCTAGTCAGAAAGCTGAGGACTCTTATATATTCGAATCACATATAACGCGGGGGAGGTGCTGAGCCGCCAATTTGGGTAAAGGGTACAAACGAATCGTGAGAAGATGAGGACCAGAGGTCAGCCACTCTCGAGACACCTAGTCTCAGCCACGTCGAGGGGTGGGAGTCAGGAAGACCAGATAAGAGGCCAGTTAATGTAGTGATAGGGGATGGGTGGGGGGCCACCTGGGAGTAGTGTCTCAGGAGTTCCCAAGAGGCTAGGCATTCTCGGATTATCTGATTCTCTATACCTAAGGTTCTTCGGCAGTGTGGAGGGGTCCAAATCAGGTCCCTCAGGGTAAGGTCAAAGGGTAGGGAGGCCTGTTCAATTGACCTCCATCTACTATCAGAGTCCTTTACGCCCCATTGGGTGATGTGCGTGAGCATGGCGGCCTCATAGTATCTGAATATGGACGGGGAGGCCACTCCCCCATGTATTCTAGGATATTGCAGGAGCCTATGGGCTACTCGTGGAGGTTTATTTTGCCATATATATTTGGTACAGGCGCCCTGAAACTGAGTGAGTAGGGCTCTAGGTACTCTAATAGGGAGGCAGCGCATGATATATGTTAGTTTTGGTAGATAGTTCATTTTAAGGGCTGTTACCCGACCCAGCCAAGAAATGGAACGAAAATTCCATTGACTGGTCAGAGTATGTAATTCGGTTAAAAGGGGCTTATAATTATTCAAGATAAGATTGGGGATGGAGTTAGAGAGTTTAACTCCTAAGTGGGAGACATACGTATTGTTGATAACAAAGTTGTATTTGTCTCGTAGTGAATTAGTAACAGATTCCGGGAAACCCTGTGTGTAGAGTTCGGTTTTGGATTGATTTAGCCTATAAAAGGATAGGCTACTGAAAGTGTCTAGTGTAGATAGGAGTTTAGGTATCTCACTGAGGGGGTTTGCGGAAAATATGGTGGCGTCATCTGCGAACAGAGCCACTTTGTGGACTGTTCCATGCAGGATAACTCCAGATATCTCTTTGTCAGCTCTAATGGCAGCAGCGAGCGGTTCAATGGCCAGCGCAAATAGGATGGGTGATAGAGGACAACCCTGTCGGGTGCCATTAGAGATAGGGAAAGGAGAGGAATGAAATCCCAGACCCCTAACTGAGGCCGTAGGGGCCGAGTACAAAGCTTGTACTGCTTGGATGATGGAGGCCGGGAAGTGAAAGGTCTTTAGAACTTCCCACAGGAAGTCCCATCTGACCCGGTCAAATGCTTTCTCAGCATCGAGAGTACTGCAATTGGTTTGTTGAGTCTTTTGGTTTCTAGGAGAATATTAAGGAGCCTTCTCGTATTGTCAGGACCTTCTCTTCCAGGGATGAAGCCAACCTGGTCAGGGTTAATAAGTGAGGGGAGGAGTCTTGCGAGCCTATTTGCTAAAATTTTTGCATATATTTTAACATCGGTATTGATCAAAGATATGGGCCTATAGCTAGCGCAGAGTGTTGGGTCCTTGTTGGGCTTGAGAATTGTGGTGATGGAGGCCTCTAGGAACTCTCTTTGGAATTTTCCTTCGTCTCTAGCTAAGTTATAGAATCTGGTCAGGATGGGGACAATCTCCCGGAGGTATGTTTTATAGAAGATTGCGGTAAAACCATCCGGTCCAGGGGCGTGACCGGGCCATCTAAGCTATCAGCAGAAGCCTCATCTAGAGTAGGTAATCTTAAGGAGCGCAGGAAGGGGCCTATAGCCTCTGAAGGGGCTGGCTTGAATGAGGTATCATTTTGGATGTTATACAGTGTTGAGTAATATTTGTTGAACTGTTGGCCTATATGTGATGGGAGTTTGTAGGATTGAGCACTTTGTTTAATCTCGTGAATGCGAGAGTTACTAGTGCGGTGTCTTAATTTATTCGCTAAGATTGTGTCAGCCTTATTACCCTTAGTGTAGAATAGCTGTTTCAATTTGAGTAAGTTATTTTGGGTTTTGGTATATTCCAGCTTGCATATATGTCTCCTCACATTTCTAATCTCCTCCTTAATTTGTATGTTATCTGCTTTGTGACTTTGCGATTCAAGATCTCTAAGTTTACGATGGGCTTGAGACAAGGAGAGGCCTGCCTGTTTCCTCAAGTGGGCTTGTTTTTGAATAAAGAAACCTCTAGTGGTGGCCTTAAAGGCTCCCCACAGAGTATCTTCCCGGATTCCAGGTGTGTCATTGATTTGTAAGGTGAAGTTTATCTCTTTCCTAAGTTCCTCTCTAAAGGGGATGTCGGATAGTAGGGTGTGGGGTAGTTTCCAGTTGGGTCTGGTCCTAATGGTGTTCTGCGACTCTATGTCCATTAAGACCATGTCATGGTCTGACCATGGGCACGCACAGATCTTAGTGCGAAGTATAAGGTCTAAGGAGTCTGGGTGACAAAACATGTAATCCAGTCTAGAGTGTGTGGAGTGGGGTATAGAATAGTGAGTATAGTCTCTGTCCATAGGATGTAGAGATCTCCAAACATCGAAAAAATTAAATTGGGACATAAGCTCTCGGAATCTACGACTAATGGTCTCTGGGCAAGAGGAGCTCTTTTTAGGTAATTTTGTCTGTCTGTCAAGGTCGCCATCCCACACCATATTCAGGTCGCCTGCCACTATCACCCTGCCTTGTCTAACTTGGTCCACTTTATGTAAGATTTTCTTCAGATATCTGGGCTGGAGGGTGTTAGGCAAATAGACAGATACTAAGGTGTAAGTGACATGGTCAAGGTTACATATCAGGATAAGGTATCTTGCTTGTGGATCTCTGAACTCATGAAGCAGTTCAAAGGCCACTCTTTTGTTAATGAGGATAGCAACGCCTCTGGCTTTCTTAGAGTAAGAGGCAGTTTTTACCATGGGATAATCCCGGAATGACGGGCTTGAGGAGGCATCACCTAAGAGGTGCGTTTCCTGAAGAAAGGCTACATCTGCCTTGTGGAATTTTAGTGTTCTAGTTAGCAAGCTACGTTTACCAAAGGTGTTTAGACCTCTTACATTTAGTGTCAGAAACCTAAGGGGCACCATTTGTGCACTTTAAACTCTGAAAAGTTAAGGTAGATGGGGGGATCAGTAGGGGAGGTAAGGGGTATGGAAGGGAAGGTGAGGAGAGGGAGGCTGGTGGAAGTAGTCCACCTAAGTGGGACCCAGGCGTGGGTTCCAAAGTCTGGGGGGGGAGCTAAACCAAACCAACAGAATGGGCCAATAAACGCATAGCCCCGCTCTCTAAAAGAATACAGGGAGGCTAGTCATCTGTCCGGACCGCCACATCGTTCATGGTAATTTTCCATGTGGATGCTGGCTAGATTCAGATCCGGCGGTCCAACCAGAGGCCAGCCAACCCGCATCACTCTGAACAGATAAACACAAACATTTATATACACATAATAAGTGTTAGCAAAAACCAATTAACATATGAACATGTGTCCAGTGGAATATCAGGTAGGTGAGGCTTGAGGCCTCGGAATGTGGTCAGGTGGATTAGGCTTTTGGCGTTTGGGTCTCTGCTCTCTAACAGACCAAATTGGGGCTGAGACACGAAGCTTGGATTGGATAACTGTCTGAGGTTCAGCCGCAGGTTGTAGACCCCAGTTAGCCAGGAGAGTACTGCCTACCGATGGAGAGGAAATAACATGAGACTGATTGTCCTTTGTCACTATTAATTTAGTGGGGAATCCCCATCTATATTTGATGTTGGCTTTCCTGAGTTGTGTAGTGATAGGAGCATACAATTTGCGCTGTTGTAGTGTATGCGATGAGAGATCAGGGAGGAATTGAATATCTTTGAAGTCATCAGGTAGACTGGGTTTGTTATAAGATGCCTGCATCAAGCGGTCTTTAAATTTGAAGTTGTGAAAGCAGACCACCACATCTCGTGGTCTGTCAGAAGACATTGATCTTGGTCTCAAAGCCCTGTGTGCTCGCTCCATACTGTGACTATCGCCCTGTAGGGGGCCAAGCAGAGCAGTGAAGAGGGTTATGAGAAATTCCTGCAAGTTCCCCGGCAGAACTGACTCGGGTATACCTCTAAATCTTATATTATTTCTTCTGGCCCTATCTTCCACATCTGCCAGCTTTAGTTCGAGTTGGGAGATCTGTTCTGCTAGGTTTTCAGCGTATGCAAGGATGTTGGAATTGTCTGTGGCTAGGTCATCATGTTGTCTCTCTAAGGTGTCGATCCTGTCACCCATCTCACCGATGTCTTTCCTAAGTTCCGCTGAGCTCCTCTGAATCTCGGCTGTGATGGATTTGGTTTGGGCCGCTAGCATCTTTTGTAGTGTGCTCTCTGTAATGTAGTGGTTTAAGTGGGCTCCAGAGTGGGAGCTTGATTGGGAGTCCTCGTCTTGCGACTCTGGGTCGCTTACTTCCTTCCGCAGAGGAAGAGAGTCTTTATGAGGTTGAGAGAAATGGTCGAGCACCGTTTTCTTGATTGCTGCGGGAGTTCTAGGGTTTCTTTTAGATGCGTGAGGCATGGCTAGTACTTTTTTGGAGCAGTTATTGACTGGAATGATAGTCCACCTTGACCACTCCGGGACCTGAGAGAGAAGCCGCTAACACATAGGAACTAGCTAGTAAGAGTTACAATAACCAAGGTTTAGTGTTTCAATACAGTAATATATAAATGAGATAGAGAGCGGGGCCAGGTATAACCCATAGGAGATATTAATATTTAATACATGGTAGCTGCTGACTGAGTCAGCTGTTCAGAACAAGTCAGTGCAGCAGTCCTCTAGGGGGGATGCAGAGGGGGGGGGAGGGGGAGGGCCCCAGGATCCCCCCGCGCACCTCAGGAAGTGGGATTCGACCAAAAGGAAGGGAAAAAGGATGTGGGACGTGACCAATCCAGACAAGCTGGATCGGAAAGGGGGAGGTGCGATAGGGGAGCCAGAAGAACCAGGCCTAATCCTCCGCCCCCCCCCCTGTACTAGTGTATCTAAGGCAGTGGATATGAATCTAACCAGCTAATAACAATACAGTGGTAACACAACGTTTTATGCAGAGACAAATAAAATCAAGTAGTTAAATTCCTAACCTGTGAATTGCAGATAATAGGCTTACTGCTGTAGATAGGACCTGTAGATAAAAGCAATGGTTAATTCGCTACAATATTGCCACACAATTCACATCTACAGCGCTAATAGAATTGGGGAGAGAAAGCCTGTGAACTGTAAAAATGAATCAAGCAGTTAAATGCTCAAAATGTAGATTGCAGATCTTAAAATTATTACTGTAGGAAGGATAAAAGTAATCGTTAGACAGATGTTCAAATGAAATAACACTCCACTTTGGGCTGAGAGCCCAAAGACACATAGGCTGACGCAGCAGCAATGGTTTCACACAATAGTGAGACAGGCTGTTGTGACAAAACAGGCTCTGTAGCCCCCCTCTGAGTATATGCTGCAAAGGTATATCTGTTAAAAGGCTGCAGCACCTCAGGGTTTAGTCATATCTGTATAGTATATGAGTACAAGCAGCAGTGCAGGCCTAAATGATAGTTGCTGTCACAAATATTTTCTTGTGGGGGAATATGTGGACACAAGAGCTGTTTTCTTAGGTGGCAAAACAAATAGCCCCCCACCACTCACTGCAAACGACGGTGTTCACAAATCCACTGGTGGTAGTAAAACAGATAGGATATAAATGTCCTGAGGGGGCCTGCTCTGAGTACCGTGTCAGTTAATGAGGATAGTTCTCCTAATACTCCCTCATACAGTGTCTGGTGGGATTTTTCTGAGGGGGGTATCAATATTCTGGATTCTTAGTAGATTTAATAGCCCAGGCCTAGGCACTGTGCTCTGAGGATGGTGTGAGGCACAGTAGGAGGGATGCGTATCAGCTTGTCGCCTGTGAGTGCAGGCTGTTACAGGGGCCCAATGTCATAAGTAGCGTGATTCAAGGGGCTTGTGTAAAGGGGACACTTCTATAGAGTCTCCCTGGTCAAGGGTAGGCAGGGCAGGGGTAAGGGCTCTTACCGGATCCTGGCAATCTTCACTCGTGACAAGTCCTTGTTCCTAGGCAGCTGTGAGCACAAAGCTCCGTGAGGAAGAAGCCGGGAGGGAGGAAAGATGGCGGCTCTTCGCGCCAATTTGCATCTGCTGGGCTTTCTAAGGTGAACCCCACAGCGAGGCCACCCTCATGCGATTGTCCACTCAGGTTGCCCTCCTGAGTTGGTCGGCAGACCGGCACGAGCAACGGCAGACACTTGAGGGACCTTAAGGGGTAAGTCACTGACCCGCAGCTAGTGGTCGTCCCAGCGGGGACCTTGTATGTGCGGCCTCAGGCGGGAGGTGTATTCTTATACTCGATGCTGCCGGGTGTAGATAACAGAGCCCAGATATCTGTGGGCTCTGAGGGCTGCACTTTAGATTCCGCCAATTCCGGAGTACCTCCCGATAGCCGATATCTGAATCTTCTAGCTGGTTTGGAGGGGGACGTCTCCTGTCCACATACAGAGAGCTGGAATTTTGTCTCTGGCCACAGATAATCACTCCGGAGCGGAGCCCCGACCCTCCGGAGTGAGAAGGCAGATGGCCGGTTTAGTATCGGAGGTCCGGAGTAGGCAAGGACCAATTGTTAGGCAGGAAGGGCCCCAGCGTCTCGCCCTAAATTCAGGTTCAGAGATAGATCTGTCAACAGATAAGGTCTCTAGGTCATTCAGGGGGTCAGTCTCACCCTGGTGGCAGGCGTTTTGCGACAGATCTGTAGTAGAAAGTCAACGTTTTATTGTTGAAAAGCACAGAGCTCTTTCCACATGCGTCTGATCAGTATGGCGGTTAGCTCCGCCCCGTCATACTGGATTTTCATTTACTGCTGTGAGTATATATATATATATATATATATATATATATATATATATCATATATACATACTATTATTTACAGTCACATATAAAGATTTTAACTATGTATTTACTGTAAATATTACACATTTACTAATGTGAATATGCTATGTTATATGAGCTATAGGTGTTTGTTTTCTTTTTCAACATTTTTTTTTTCTCTCCATTGACTTTTATTGGGAATGTGAAAAGGCAATGGAGTTTGTGCGTTCTCGGGTGTTAGTTTTTAACCCCCATTTTTGTCTCCATTGACCTCTATGGGGTAATACATGCGGAAAATTGTTTGTTTTTCACGCTATTCGGGTTAATGCTAGCGCAAATTAAGTTGTTTTTTTTGCAACACAGCAAGTGCAAAAATGAAAATCGAAGCCGAGTTTTTGCTTATGCAAAAATGTTTTTTAAATACTGCGCTACTGGTAATCTAGCCCAAAGGGATTTGATAAAGTGCCACACTGGACTTTTCTACATGTTTGACAATATTCCAAGACAATTTGGAATCATTCTAATATCTTGCCCATGTGCTATACACTCTGAAATGACCACAGCCACAATTTTAGATGTATATTTCAATATATTGTCTAGATTCGTTAAACCTATATTTAACACTATTGTATAGTCCCTTGGTAGTGGGTGGGACAGACATTTACTTATGAACATGTAATTAATAGATAGTGGGTATTTCCTGTACAGCAAACGAGATCTGCAGGAAGCGCAAGAAAATGGAAATCACAACTGTAACCGAGAAATTTTAGTTTCGCTCTTAATAGTTTTGTTTTTATTTCATACTTGCATTTTTGGCACTGCAAAGTACAGTATTCTCATCTATTGGAATAGGGCTTCTCTTGCCAATCGCATAGCTCTGATCGGGAGTGAAATATTTGCCATTGAATCTTGTTTGTTTAAAAATTTAATATTCTTACAGTTCTAAAAATGAGGCAAAGAGAAACCCCATTCTGTACAGTGTGAGTGAAGTTTTGAAATGTTTCCATTTCCCAACATAAAAAAAAAAAAATCAGATTGGAATCAACCTCCTATGCGCCATATTACGAGAGGAGCGCAAATGTTTGCGTGCGAGTAATAAGGAGTTTATCATGGGTGTTTGTGCTCGTCAGGTTTACCGTTGGTATTACGAGTTTAAAGTAAATGCGCTTGAGCGCAATCAAGATTTATGCTTGAATGATTACGTGTCCTCAGAACTCTTATCTGTTTCGCAAAAACAAAAAGTGTCACAAAACACATCAAACATATATTACAAAGTACACTTACACTCAAAATAACACCATCTAATAAAATTATTCAAAAGAATATTGCACACAAAAGTTATAAGGACTCAAAGATATGAGGTCTCAGGTGTTCGGAAAAAATCTCAGCTGTGTTTGACTCACAAGTGGAGCACAAATGTATGTGTGCGAGCGATAAGGAATTTATTGCGGGTGTTTTAGTTGAAAGTAAACACAATCGCTTGAGTGCAATAACGATTTACGCTAGAATGATTACCGCGTCCTCAGAGCTTTGGTTTAGGGCTGCAACTAACGATTATTTTCATTATCAATTAATTGGCCGATTATTTTTTCTAACTAACTAACCGACTAATCGGATAAAAAATAAATAAATACTGATTGTTACAAATATAAACTTCAGACTTAAACTTTACATAAACACAAACACAACTATTGGTCCAATTTTTTAAGCAGCAGAACAAATTTTTTATAATTAATCAAAACCATAAACTGTTTGAAAAGAGGTAGAACTAGTAATAGGTAGACTACCAATGCTTATAACATTCTGTTATTCACTCTTTCAGAAACTTTGCATTGAACAGCAAAAATGTCACCATGTCCACATGCTCCTGACTGAGGCTAGCTCTCTTTTTTGCAAGCTATTTTTCCTGCAGCAGAGAAGAGGTGCTCAGATGGTGTTGAGGTGCCTGAGATGTATAAGTAGGGTTTTGCCAATTTCCCTAAGGTGGGCTATTTATCTTTGTTAGCTCTCCACCAATGCAAGGGGCCTCTTAACAAAGTAAGCCTGGACTTCATTCTGACATTAAAATAATCTTGAATATCTATATGCAATGGTAAACAACCAGCTATAAGGTTAGGGAAAAATATATTTAGTCCACTCTTAAACTAACAGATATATACTTACAGAGGATGAATTTGGTACATATTACATTAATTAAAAATATAGAAGAAAAAACAGGTAACAGGACACAGCCTTACACAATTATCTATAGAGTACATATAATCAGCAATAGCAAGCGATCCGCTAATAATTGTGCAAACAGGTAATAGTGACATCATTTCATATAACAAATCCTATCAATCTAGGGCTAGGTGTAAATAACAAGCTGGGCACTATCACATGCAAAGCATAGTCCCAAATCACCTGATTTAATATAAACAATACAAATTATAACTCCTATTTTTTTTCTGGTTTGCACATAAGCCAGGAGTAGATGTAAACTTAAAAAAAACTGATAGTGTCCTGAAAAAGGGAAACGTAAAATGTCTGTAGACGTCATTAAAGGGACAGTCTACACCTGAATTTTTATTGTTTTAAAAGATAGATAATCCCTTTATTACCCATTTCCCAGTTTTGCATAACCAACATTGTTATAATAATATACTTTTAACCTCTGTGATTATCTTGTATCTAAGCCTCTGCAAACTGCCCCTTTTTTCAGTTCTTTTGACAGACTTGCAGTCTAGCCAATCAGTGCCTGCTCCCAGATTACTTCACGTGCACAAGCACAATGTTATCTATATGAAATATGTGAACTAACACCCTCTAGTGGTGAAAAACTGTTAAAATGCAATCTGAAAGAGGTGGGCTTCAAGGTCTAAGAAATTAGCATATGAACCTCCTAGGTTAAGCTTTCAACTAAGAATACCAAGAGAACAAAGCAAAATTGGTGATAAAAGTAAATTGGAAAATTGTTTAAAATTACATGCTCTATCTGAATCATGAAAGTTTATTTTGGCCTGGACTGTCCCTTTAAGGCTAAGGGCATAACCATAAAACACAATACCATGTGCAGGATCTCATTGGAGTAAAGCAGCTGGTGCTGTGTGCAAACCAACTAATTGCAAACCAACTAATCTATTATGAGATTCGTTGACAACTTTTTTCATAATCGATTATTATCGATTATGCCGATTAGTTGTTGCAGCTCTACTTTGTAATGTATTCTTCTTATTGTTTTGCATTGCAAGCCGTCAATATTATAATTGGGATATTTTGCTGAATATAAAAAAATATTTTTTTTAAAAAAAATAAGTGTATTGGAGCCCTTTGCAGTTAGGTAGATAAGAACATGAAAAAACATATTTATGCAATATTCTTATAAAGGATTTAAATATGTATTTACAGTAAAGATTTCAATGTTCTGGCCATAGCAGAATATGTTCTATGTATTTCTAAATATATATATATATATATATATATATATATATATATATATATATATAGGTATAGATAAATATTGTACCAAAGAAACATCAGATATACAGTATATAAACTTCACAAATATATTCATTATATTATATATATATATATATATATATATATATATATATATATATATATATATATATATAAAATATTTATTTAGGAATAAATAGAATATATTCTTTTATGTAAAGAACATTGCAATGTGAAATATTCATATTTTCATTTCGGGTTAGCGCACATGAAAATATGCAATTGGGTATATGTGCAAGTTGGATGTTAGGTTTTTTCCACTTTTCTTCTCCATTGACTTCTATGGTAGAATACATAATCGGGCACACAATATTCTAAGTTAGATTTTCGCACTCATCAGATTAGCACGCGAGTGTAAACAGTTTCATTTCAACTCATATAATAAGAACTCAACCTGGCAGCGCAAAAAAATTACTTCTAGCGCAGTTAACATTCGAGAGGGAGCGTTAGTTAGCACACCACTTGTAATCTGGCCCAATATATTGTATTTACTACTACCTAAGGTGAACACACTACAATATATTGTATTTACTACTACCTAAGGTGAACACACTACAATATATTGTATTTACTACTACCTAAGGTGAACACACTACAATATATTGTATTTACTTCTACCTAAGGTGAACACACTACAATGAGTGGCGCACTATTGTTACGCTCTAATCCATATTACAAGGGGCCCGCTGTTTAAAATGACCCCAACTTGAGTTAATTTACACTCCCCATATTTTCAATGGGCGGTGTTGAGAGTAAATGTACTCTTCAATTACAAGCAATTTAATTTAACGCTCTAACTTTTTACGCAGCTTGAAAGTTTGTGTAAAAACTTGCACTGAACTATACTATTAAGCCCTAAACCATTACATATCCCACCGCATAGTACCCTAGTACACTATTAACCCCTAAACCGAAACACCTCCATATCACAAAGTACCCTGCTACACTATTACCCATAAACCATCACACCCCTACATCAGAAAATACTCCACTACACCATTAACTCCTAAACTGCCACACCCTCACATCACATAGTACCCCACTACGCTATTAACCCCTAAACTGCTACACCCCATATCTCAAACTACTCTGCCACACTATTAACCCGTAAACTGCCACAACATTCATCGAAAAGTAACCACTAACCTCTAACGCCCCTAACTTTCAAATACTCCTAACTTAATACCCCCTATGCTACCAAAAAAACACCATTACATAAAAATTAAAAACTTACATTACATAAAATAAAAAAACCTAACATTACAGGAAAAACTAACATAAGTGATAGAATGTATCCAAAAGACTCCCAGAGCGGGTGATAGATAAGCAAACCTATTACACAGGGAGGCATTTTGTATATTCCAACTTAGAACCAGACGACCACAAGGTTTTAATATAGAAGGTGATATACTTTTAGTGAAGAGATTAATTAATTAACTGATGTTTTATACTCAAATGGGTTTAAGGTTTCCATACATGCTGAAATGCAGAAGACTCTTGGCATGCTAATGACGATTTGGATGTTTTAATTCTTTTACTATCCATTTAATAAATCAGTGTTTTCAAGTGCTATCCGAGTGATGTTTGCTGGTTCTTTTGATTGTAATATAAATATATATATCGTACCAAAGAAATATCACACACACACACATATATATACAGTACAGTATATATATATATATATATATATATATATATATATATATATACACTGCTCAAAAAAATAAAGGGAACACTAAAATAACACATCCTAGATCTGAATGAATAAAATATTCTAATTAAATACTTTGTTCTTTACATAGTTGAATGTGCTGACAACAAAATCACACAAAAATTAAAAAATGGAAATCAAAATTTTCAACCCATGGAGGTCTGGATTTGGAGTCACACTCAAAATTAAAGTGGAAAAACACACTACAGGCAGATCCAACTTTGATGTAATGTCCTTAAAACAAGTCAAAATGAGGCTCAGTAGTGTGTGTGGCCTCCACGTGCCTGTATGACCTCCCTACAACGCCTGTGCATGCTCCTGATGAGGTGGCGGATGGTCTCCTGAGGGATCTCCTCCCAGACCTGGACTAAAGCATCCACCAACTCCTGGACAGTCTGTGGTGCAAAGTGAAGTTGGTGGATGGAGCGAGACATGATGTCCCAGATGTGCTCAATTGGATTCAGGTCTGGGGAACGGGAGGGCCAGTCCATAGCATCAATGCCTTCATCTTGCAGGAACTGCTGACACACTCCAGCCACATGAGGTCTAGCATTGTCTTGCATTAGGAGGAACCCAGGGCCAACCGCACCAGCATATGGTCTCACAAGGGGTCTGAGGATCTCATCTTGATACCTAATGGCAGTCAGGCTACCTCTGGCGAGCACATGGAGGGCTGTTCGGCCCCTCAAAGAAATGCCACCCCACACCATTACTGACCCACTGCCAAACTGGCAATGCTGGAGGATGTTGCAGGCAGCAGAACGTTCTCCACGGCGTCTCCAGACTGTCACGTCTGTCAAATGTGCTCAGTGTGCCCCTGCTTTCATCTGTGAAGAGCACAGGGCGCCAGTGGCGAATTTGCCAATCTTGGTGTTCTCTGGCAAATGTCAAACGTTCTGCACGGTGTTGGACTGTAAACACAACCCCCACCTGTTGACGTTGGGTCCTCATACCACCCTCATGGAGTCTGTTTCTGACCGTTTGAGCAGACACATGCACATTTGTGGCCTGCTGGAGGTCATTTTGCAGGGCTCTGGCAGTGCTCCTCCTGTTCCTCCTTGCACAAAGGCGGAGGTAGCGGTCCTGCTGCTGGGTTGTTGCCCTCCTACGGCCTCCTCCATGTCTCCTGATGTACTGGCCTGTCTCCTGGTAGCGCCTCCATGCTCTGGACACTACGCTGACAGACACAGCAATCCTTCTTGCCACAGCTCGCACTGATGTGCCATCCTGGATGAGCTGCACTACCTGAGCCACTTGTGTGGGTTGTAGACTCCGTCTCATGCTACCACTAGAGTGCAAGCACCACCAGCATTCAAAAGTGACCATAACATCAGCCAGAAAGCATAGGAACTGAGAAGTGGTCTATGGTCACCACCTGCAGAACCACTCCTTTATTGGGGGTGTCTTGCTAATTGCCTATAATTTCCACCTGTTGTCTATCCCATTTGCACAACAGCATGTGAAATTGATTGTCACTCAGTGTTGCTTCCTAAGTGGACAGTTTGATTTCACAGAAGTGTGATTGACTTGGAGATACATTGTGTTGTTTAAGTGTTCCCTTTATTTTTTTGAGCAGTGTATATATATATATATATACTGTGTATATATATATATATATATATATATATATATATATTTATTTATGAATACATATAACAAATTATTCTACGTGAAGAACATTGGAATGTGAAATATTTACATTTTCATGTCGTGTAATTGCACATGAGAATATGCAATCAGGTTTGCGCACGAGTTGGGTGTTAGTTTTTTTTTCCCACTTTTGTTGTTTCATTGACGTCTAAGGGGAGTAGGTTATTGCACACGCAATACTTTAAGTTCAGCTTTTTATGCTCGTCGAGTTAGCGCACAAGTTAAAACAGTTTACTTTTAACTCCTAATACAAGCGCAACCTAATGCGAATAAAAAGGTTACGTCTAGCACAGTTAACGCTCGAGCGTCATCATTAAATAATGCTCCACTTGTAATTGGGCCCTTTTTTGTTAACCACCTTAATTGGAAGTTTATTCCAGAAATCCACCAGTTAGGTGTTAATAGTGTAGTGGGGTACTTTGTGGTGGGCTATGTGTCTTTTTAGGGGTTATTAGAGTACGGTGCTTATTGTTATGCAGATTAGCATGCAAGTATGAGTGTTAGTTTTTTTGTTCTTTTCGTGCTCCATTGAAGTCAGTGGGGGAGTACGTTAAAGCAGTCATGATATTGTAAGTTTGCCTTTTTGCTTGTGTCAGGTTAGTGCACAAGCAAAACCTTTTGCTTTTAACAGGCACAGAACAGACACACACAAAAAATCCAAAGTTGAGCGAAGTTTACGCTTGAGCAGGAGTGTTAAATAGCGTTCCACTTGTAATCTATCCCATAATTTTTTATTTTTAAACTGGTGGAATTTTCATAACTATGCATATATCATATAAATTCTTCAGCATCTGTACATATGCCAGATTAATTAACTGCAAATACACAATGTGTCATATAATGCTATATTTTCAGACCTATGCAATATTTAGCCTAAGCACATTTGCTTAAATATAACTAGGTATCCCATACCGGTTTATACTTTATATGTATTGCATCTAGTTAAACAATATTTGCAACCTTAGAGACATATGCTGACCAAAATAAAACAATTCAGAATACAATAGTATACCCCTATTTCTAAAGCTGCAGATCCGAGCCTGCAAGTTCCTAATCTCTTTGCCACCTCATAGGTGGCAGACTTAAAACACCCTGGGAAGGTCAGTCTGTGACGCAATTGATTGCGTAAGAGGTAGGAGGGGGCTTCACAAGTGATTGATTGTGCAATATTACATTTTAGACAGCAAATGCTGCCTTCTTCTACATAAACACAGACAGAAAGGTTCCCTTACTGGGAACCTTTTTAATAAGCAGTATAATAAAAGGGTCGCTTTTGTATACAGTTGGGAGTTCTTTATCTGTTTATGTTTCCATATAAACGTGTATATAACTGCTCTAGACAGAATAAATAAATAAACTAAACTATATTAATTTATAATAAACATATACATTTATCCAGAAAATAAACACTTCAACCTGGAAAGTTGTTCTCCAGGTATGAAAGTCACATTCAGCATTATGAAGCAACTGCCAACATGTGCTCTCAGCCATCACAAGTTGCTGGCTTTTAGGGAATGCCCAAAGGCGCCTTGCTGGTGTCTGTCATTACATGAACTCAATGAGTCAAAGTATAACATGTTCATTTACTGCATTATTGTACCACTGCTTTTGGCAAGGTTTTGTTTTTATTACAGCTGTGCTCATTTTTTATCCAAATATGTTGTCTGAGTGCTCAATTGGATGGTTGGAGTGTACAGCTGGGAATAAGCAATATGGTGGATTTCCTGCAGTTACATTTTTACTGGTTAGCGACACACTGAATCTTCTTATTTTATTATGTTTTATAGTTTAAAAGAGCTTGAGAAATAAAGAAGTATGTGACTCTCAAAAAAACACCACCGTAAAACTGAAATTGCTTATTGTTGGGTACAAAAAAGTGCCAGTCAGTTTAATCCTTAGTTCATGCGGTATATATATTGCAAAGAAAAGGTCTTTATCAAACATAATAATTAGAGAGGAAAAAAATTTAAAAATAGGGTTGACATGAGAAAAAAAAAATTAAGCAAAGGCCACCCCATACTTGTGAGAAGAAATAACGTTAAAAAGCTTTTTGAGAAACCTATAATTTGAGGTTAGACGAAAACACTTTTGAATAGAAAATTACATAACGTGGCTTTGAATGTGGTTTACTGAAATTCCAGGCACAGAGGCTATAAATCAGACTCTGGTGGGACTTACTGTTGTGTAAAATTTAACTAATTTGTCTCATTATTTTTCATTTCTACTGCTCTAGGCTATACAATATGACTCACATTCAGATGTATGAGCAAGAATGTGTGCTTGAAATGATAAAATCTTCATTTTATTGGTTAGAAAAAAGAAGAAGGAAATATTCTACAAGATTAAGCATTTTCTTCCGTATTTATTTGGCATCCTACTGATATGAAAAGCATTTTCTTTCTGAATGTTTATGTTCCTTTATGAAATCAGAATATTTGAATTGTTTAATGTGCAGACAATGATAATGTATTATATATACAGCTTAATGTCTGCTAAATTATTATATTTTGGCATAAAACATACCAACAACAAGTTATCATTTTCAATTCCCTACTTATGAAAATATTGTTTATATAACTACCAAGAAAAATTGCTTCAGTCTAATGTTAATCTTGTCAAGCACATTTGAAAGCAATGTGCTTTCTTTTTAAACCATAAACATGTAAAACCAAATTTTTTTCATAGAACCAAAAGCCCATTGAGTCGGCTCATATCTCATTATAAAGATTAAAGGGACATTAAAGTCAAAATTAAACTTTCATGATTCAGATATAGCATATATTTAACAAAAAACAACAAAAGTCAAATTTATTCTATTATAAAAAAGGTTATTTGTTCTCTTGGTATTCTTTGTTGAAATGCATAACTTGGTAATGAGTTGAGGAGCAATGCACTACTGAGAGAGTTAGCGGATTATTGGTGGCTGCACATATATGCTTAATCTCATTGGTTCATTCAAAGGGGCCGATTTATCAAGGGCTGAATGGCCCCTGATGCCCTTGTTTGCGCGCGAGCCTTCAGGCTCACCGGAAACAGCAATTATGAAGCAGCGGTCTTAAGATTGCTGCTTCATAACTGGTCTGCTGCCTCTGAGGCTGCAGACATCAATCCGCCCGATCTCATAGGATCGGGCTGATTGATACCCCCTGCTAGTGGCCGCAAATCTGCAGGGGGCGGCATTGCACAAGCAATGAGTGAATCATGTTGGACAGACCGATGATAAATCAGCCTCAAAGTATTCAACTAGCTGCCTGTAGCACATTGATGCTCCTTTAACAAAGGTTACCAAGAGAATTAATCAAATTTTGAAAATAGAAGTAAATGGAGGGCAATCACAATGCCCTCCAAATGAAAAGTGTATGGGGCTTTTTGAAGATAAATTTGTGGATACATTTCTTTAAAAAATTGTGATTGATACCTATATGGCTCTGTCTGAATAATGTAAGAACAAAGTAGATATAGCAAAAAAATGTTCTTTGTTTGGATAAGTTCAGAAAATAGGACTGGAATGCCAATAAGTTTTGGGTTTTCAAAGCTATTTTGTGGCTGACTTCACACTGATATAGAAAGATTTAAAGAATTTAGATGAAGGAGCTTTTGCGGAATATTGGATGTGAAAACTGCAAGAGTTTAGGTCCTTGGTTCTAGAAATTGATGGATTCATTTAATAAATGATAACTTTGAACATATGAGACTTAAAGTGCATGTCAAGTTGAATGAATTAAAAATACTATTAAAAACAGGGGCACTTTCATTCATTAAACTTTACACTGCAGCATTTTTTTTTTAAATACTTACCTTTTTCTTTAGGAATCCCAGACCGGCGATCCTACAGCTCCTCTGTACTTACCTCAGAGATTATGAAACCGGCTTCCTTCAATCGTTGTGTCGCCTCACAAGATGGACGCTCTGGTGTGCACGCCATTATTGGAGGAAGCCGGTTTCATCATTGCTGAGGTAAGTACAGAGGAGCTGCAGGCGAAGGATCGCCAGTCTGGGTTTCCTAAAGAAAAAGTTAAGTATTTTAAAAAAACGCAGCAGTGTAAAGTTTAATAAATGAAAGTGCCCCTGTTTTTAAAAGTATTTTTAAAAACCAGGCACTCATTCATTCAACTTTACATTCACTTAAAAGAGACATGAAACCCCACATTGTTCTATCATGATCCAGATAGAACATAAAATATTAAACAACTTTCCATTTTATTTTTGTAATTTGTTTACCTTGGTACCTTTTTGTTGAAAAACATATCAAGATAGGCTCATGAGCAGCAATGCACTACTGTGAGCTAGCTGTCATTGGCTCAACCAGTGTGTTCAGCTAGCTCCAAGTAGTGCATTGCTGCTGCTTCTCCAACAAAAGATACAAAGAGAATTAAGCAGATTTGATAATAGAAGTAACTGAAAATAATATGCTCTCTCTGAATCATGAAAGAAAACATTTAAGTTTCATTTCCCTTTTATTGCTGTGTAATGCTATATCAACAAGAGAAAGTGCATCCATCAAGTGTTGCAGAACGGTTCAGTTTATCATATGGTGCATTAGTTTCCTTGCACCTACTTTGATTTGAGATAACACCTGGACTGACAGAAGAAGGAATGATAAATGAGGGCCATTAATATTACATTATGGTTCTTTCCTATAAAATCTTTAATTTTTTTAGTGGATTGTAAATGTTAGGAAAGGCAAATAATGGTTGTTAGGTGTTTTATGGTTGTCTAAAGGTAAGGTAGCACCATCTTTCTATTGTTCCTTTAATTTAAAGGGACAGTCAACACAAAAAAATTGTTTAAAAACATAGCTAATCCCTTTATTACACATTTCCCAGTTTTGCACAGCCAACACGATTACCTTGTATCTAAGCCTCTTCTGACAGCCCCCTGATCACATGACTTTTTATTTATTATCTATTGACTTGCATTTTAGCCAATTAGTGCTGTGTTGTGCCAACTTCACGGGCATGAGCACAAAGTCATCTATAAGGCCCACATGAAATAGCAGTCTCCTGTTGTGAAAAGCAAATAAAAAAAGCATGTGATAAGAGGCTGCCTGTAGTGGCTTACAAACAGGCAGACATTTAGAGGTTTAAATGTTATAAAGTACTGTAACTGTAATATAACAATGTTGGTGTTTACTGTCCCTTTAAATGATCTACTTCATTATGAAATAGTCTTACAGACATGCACCATATGAAACAGAAAGATGGTTAAGTAAAGTGTTTAGCATTTTTTTAAGAATGTATTCAATTGCACATGAGGAATTTGTGACAAAGATATTGTTAAAATTAATTATTGATTTATGAAGCTATAGACATTTTTAAGTTTCTGTGAAAAACTTTTAAGAACCACTCAGATAAGCTACAATTTATATATAATTCACCACGGAGGCCAAAATAAAATTGGAAAAATAAGTCACATGACGATCACTGAGAAATGGTCCTAATTGGCTCCTGGAGGACTTCCTGCGTTGCTAGGCACGTCCCCAAGTCGGATCCACTGAAGTCTTTATAGGGAAAGGAGCAGGATGCTGCAAATGTTATGAAGTTGTATGGCATCTGTGATGAGAGCAGGATGTGATGTCACTAGCATGTGGGCGGGGCTTAGGTCCGGTGTCTGTGTCGCAGTGAGTTTAGTACAATCAACCTGTCTGGATGTGTATTGCTATGCTCTGTAATAAAATAGAGTTGTACCATCATTGCTGTGTCCTGCATATGTCCTGCATCTCATGACATGGTGTCAGAAGTTCTGGACTGCGCTTCTGTTCCTGATCGATTGCAATGTCAAAGTTTACCCCACCTGAGCCTTTTGACTTTTCTCAGCCTGCAGCTTGGCCCACATGGCGTCAGCGGTTTCAGCGCTTCAGGATTGCATCCAAACTGAACAAGGAGAGTGGTGAAGTACAAGTTAATTCTCTTTTATACTCCATGGGGAAAGATGTAGAGCCAGTGTTCAATGCTTTTACTTTTCAAGAAGGGGAAGAAGTTAACTTTGATATAGTTATGGATAAACTCAGTGCCCACTTTGTGCCCAAAAGAAATGTGATTCATGAGAGAGCTTGTTTTCACAAACGTAATCAGCGTGTGGGAGAATCTGTGGAGTCATTTGTGCGCAGCCTGTATGAATTAGCTGAATTCTGTGAGTTTGGTGTTGCTAAAGAAGAGCAAATCAGAGACAGAATAGTTATTGGAATTGCAGATGCTGAAGTCTCCCTGAAGCTGCAGTTAGAGCCTGATTTAACGTTAGAAGGGGCTATTAGGATGGCCCGCCAGAGTGAACTGGTGAAAAAGCAAAGTGCTGATCTGAGGTCTGAGAGTATTGTGGATGAAGTGCAACAGTCTAGAAAAATTACTAGTGAAAGGCACAGTGTGAGCGGTAGATCAAAAGTACTGGAAAGGCCTAGAAGTGGATGGGCGCAACATGGCCGATGCACACGGTGCTACCGGGCTCATGATCAGAGTGCCATATGCCCGGCCAGAGATAAAAGATGCAGAAAATGTAACAGAATAGGCCATTTTGAAGTGGTGTGTAAAACTGAATACATTAAGGAGATGCAGGTGGACAGTGACCAGGAGGGTCAGGAAGTGTCTTTTGTGGGGTCTGTTGTGGAACGGACAAGCTCAGAGGAAGATTGGAAAGTTACTTTTACTGTAATGGGAGCCAATGTTGATTTTAAGATTGACACAGGAGCTGATATCACTGTAATGTCTTTTGCTGAATTTATGAAACTGCCTCGACAGCCCCAGCTGGCGAAGGTTACGACAAACGTCCATAGTCCTGGTGGCCGCATTGATTGTGTGGGGAAATTTCTCGCCAGCTGTGAGTACAAACAAAAAAAGTTCACCATGTGGGTGCATGTGATCCGAGGTCAGTGTGTTAACAGTTTATTGAGCAGAAAAGCAGCCTGTGATTTGGGCCTCGTGGCCAGAGTGAATGAGGTCTCTGAAGATATGTTTGGCGAGTTGGGCCTACTGAACTGCAAACCTGTCCGTATAGCACTTAAAAGTGATGCAGTCCCATACAGTATTTCTACTCCTCGTAGAATTCCGTTCCCGCTCATGCCTCAAGTGGAGAAAGAGCTCATGCGCATGAAGTCTATGGGGGTTATTGAAGAGGTTGTTGAGCAACTGATTGGTGTGCCCCCATTGTTCCAGTTGCAAAGAAAAATGGGAAGGTGCGCATCTGTGTGGATCTGAAAAGGTTGAATGAGGCAGTGAAGAGGGAGAGATTTGTGCTGCCGACGTTGGAAGATATAGCCCCGAAGTTGGCTGGGGCGAAGTTCTTTTCCACATTAGACGCTTCTAGCGGCTTTTGGCAGATCCCCCTGGATCCAAAGTGCCGCAAACTGACTACCTTTATCACTCCGGTAGGTCGGTTCTGCTTCTGCAGACTTCCCTTTGGGATATCCTCCGCTCCTGAGATCTTTCAAAGGGAAATGAGTTCTCTCCTGAGTGGCCACGTGGGCACAGCAGTCGTCATGGACGACATTCTAGTGTATGGGTCTACAGTGGAGGAGCATGATCAGCGTTTGAGTTGTGTGCTGCAGGCTATCAAAGAGTCTGGGCTGAAGCTGAATAAAGAAAAATGTCATTTTAGGAAAACTGAATTATGCTACTTTGGGCATATCATCAACGGGGATGGCATCAAGCCGGACCCCGAGAAAATTCGGGCTATCGAACAGATGAAAAGCCCTTCTGATGTACATGAGCTGAGACAGATATTGGGCCTTGTAAATTACATGGGCAAGTTTCTTCCAGATTTATCTACAGTTTTGCACCCTATCACAGAGTTGCTTAAGAAAGATGTTGCCTGGGTCTGGGGACCCTCACAAGAAAAAGCGTTCCTGCATGCTAAGTCCCTGCTGGGGTCTGCCCCAGTGCTGGGGTTCTACGACCCTTCAAAAAAGACTGTGGTTAGTGCTGATGCAAGCAGTTATGGGTTGGGGGCTGCACTCCTGCAGCTGAATGACAACAAACTACAGCCCATCGCCTACTGTTCCCGCACACTGACGGCTGCGGAGTCAAAATACGCTCAAATTGAGAAAGAGTGCCTGGCTGCAGTTTGGGCCTGTGAGCGCTTTCAGCGTTATCTAGTGGGTTTGGAGAAATTTAGTCTGGAAACTGACCACAAACCGCTAGTCCCTCTTATCAATTCTTATGACATCGACAAAACACCCTTGAGATGCCAGAGACTTTTAATGAGACTGCTCAGGTTCAATGTTCAGGCAGTGCATGTGCCGGGGAAGCAGCTGGTTGTGGCAGATACACTGTCCAGGCTCCCGCTGGCTGCTGCTGAAGAATCCTCCACAGAGTCGGATGTAAAAGTGTATGTTGATTCAGTTCTGGCCTCTAAGTCCATTTCTTCAAGGAAACTGGAAGAGATAAAGAAAGAGACATATTTGGACACAGATCTGCAAGAAGTTATAAGGTACATAAGAGATGGCTGGCCCGAGAGCCGGGCAGCCTGGATGTCTTTAAATGCTTACCAGCCAGAGAGGTCGCAGCTCACGGAGCTGGAGGGGTTGGTGCTGTTCCAAGACCGTATTGTAATTCCTGTCAGCATGAGGAAGGAGATGTTAAACAGGATTCACGATGGCCACTTAGGCATTACAAAGTGCAGAGAAAGAGTAGCTACAGCTGTGTGGTGGCCTGGGATCAGCTCCGACATTGCAAATCACGTGTCTAAATGTGCCTTTTGCCGGGAACGCCGGCCTACTCAGAGAAGGGAGCCCTTAATGTCTACTCCGCTGCCTGCGGGGCCGTGGCAGAAAATAGCTGCTGATTTGTGCGAACTGCACGGGAAAAGGTTTCTTGTTGTTATCGACTACTATTCCAGGTATTTGGAAATAGCACCCCTGAATGATATCACAAGTCAGGCCGTTATCATTCGCCTGAAGAGCTTGTTCGCCCGCTGGGGCATTCCAATGGAGCTGGTGAGTGATAATGGCATGCAGTTCGCTTCTACAGAGTTCAGTGCTTTCAGCAGGGAATATGATTTTGTACATTCCACGTCAAGTCCACATTATCCGCAGGCCAACGGAATGGCTGAAAGGGCAGTTCAAACAACAAAATTCATTCTAAAGCAATCTGAACCGTACCTAGCCCTCTTGTCATACAGGGCGACGCCCATTCAAGCCACCGGGTTTAGCCCGGCACAGCTGATGCTAGGACGCCAGATTCGCACCACTTTACCCTCAGTGGGTGTCTTCAAGCCGCCTGGCCCTGTTCCTCGGGACGAAGTCCTTAGGAGGGATGAAGAGGCCAAAAAGGGTTATCGTTTCTTCTACGACAGGAGACATTCTGTCAGGCCTTTACAGGAACTGAAAGCGGGCCAAAGTGTCAGAATTAAACTGGATGATGAGAAGAAATGGAAGACGCCTGCTACGGTAGTGGGCCGCTCTCCAGAACCAAGGTCTTACACAGTCCTTACAGAGGGAGGGACGGTTACACGCCGTAACCGAAGACATCTTCAGCCTGTACCTGAGAGTCTGGAACCGGATACCTCAGTACCACCGCCGGTGGGATCCCCTGTTCTAAGAGAGGTGCCTTCCCCTCAGCAAGATCATAGCGGGGATATATCTTTGCCTCCAGCAGACTCTTGTTCACCATCTTCTGTATCAGAGGACAGTTCATGCAAAGTTACATCAAGCGGAAGAGTGGTGAAACTTCCGGCCCGATACAGGGACTGACTTTAGCTAGAACAGTGACCGGAAGTATGGGCAGAATAATCCCATGGTCACTGTGGACTAGGGTAGTCTACCCCGATGTCCAAGTCAGGATGTAATTTATTTGTTCATGTTTTCTAATCTATCTGTTTTTATAATGTTCAAAAACAAAATGTTGTTGTATACCCTGTTGGTGTACCTTGTTATTTAATATATGCGAATGTATGCTTTGCCTTTGAAAAAGGGGAAGATGTGATGAGAGCAGGATGTGATGTCACTAGCATGTGGGCGGGGCTTGGGTCCGGTGTCTGTGTCGCAGTGAGTTTAGTACAATCAACCTGTCTGGATGTGTATTGCTATGCTCTGTAATAAAATAGAGTTGTACCATCATTGCTGTGTCCTGCATATGTCCTGCATCTCATGACAGCATCTTAAGGGCGTTAAAGTCTAGTGCTGTTAGGATGGCATGGAACATCCTAAGTGTGTCCAGTGGTTAGAGTCTATGGAGATTTTTGTAGATAAACCATTAGATACATTGTTCTTAAGGATGGTGATCGTCCCATAGTAACATAACATAGCAGATGAGGTAGAAAGACCTAAGTCCATCAAGTTCAACCTACATAGATATTACCTTATTTACAATAAATTAGATGTTAATTTAACTTAAATTAAATCAATAAGAAAACTGGCTCATTTAACACAAGCAATCATACCCCTGAATTCTTTTTTTTTTTTTAATCTAGAAATGTATCTAAAAACTTTTTTTTAAATATATCTAAGGTATTGGCATTCACTACATACTTAGGTAATGACTTCAACAATTTAATTGGCCTTAAAGTGAAAAAAACATTGCTCTGAACTTCTTACTAGGGATTTATATAACAACTTAAAAGGACAATCTACCATAGAATTGTTATTGTTTTAAAAGATAGATAATCCCTTTATTACCCATTCCCCAGTTTTGCATAACCAACACAGTTATATTAATATACTTTTTACCTCTGTGATTACCTTGTATCTAGGAACCTTCTTCCAGCCCCCCGATCACATGACTGTGACTGTTTATTATCTATTGTCTTAAATTTTGCATTGGTTTGTGCTAAATCTTAAATAACCCCCTGTGCCTGAACACAGTGTTATCTATATGGCCCATGTGTACTTTCTGTTTCTTTGTGTTGAAAAGAGATTTAAAAAGCATGTGATAAGAGTCAGCCCTCAAAGGCTTAGAAATTAGCATATGAGCCTACCTATGTTTAGTTTAAACTAAGAATACCAAGAGAAAAAAGCAAATTTGAAAAAGTAAATTGGAAAGTTGATTAAAATTAAAAGTCCTATCTTAATAATGAAAGTTTAATTTATACTAGACTGTCCCTTTAACTATGTTTTCCAATGACCAAAACCCTAAAAGGGAATGAAAAGAAGGTGGCAACTCATGTGAACAGTATACCACTCAAGATATGTAATCAGCAGTCCATACACTCACAAAAGAATAAGCACACAGATGTGCTGGTAGTTGCAGGCTGAATAGTTTGCAGCAGTCCAACACACTGTCTCTCAGGTATATTCCCATTGTTGAGAGGTGCAGCTACTGCTCCTCCAGCTCCCAACAAATAGCAGCAACATGATTGGATAACGTAAAGAATATCACTTTATTAAAAACAATAAAAAATAACACTGGGCCATCCTTGCAATGGAGCCCCTGTATATGCAACACATTTCTTAGCGGTTGTACCACAAATTTATCGAACATCTAAACATTCTTTTTAATAAACAATCATTTTACCTCTCTGTTTTGTATAGTCTATTTAAATAATAGGTAGCCTGCATATTTTTACTTCCAAAATGTATAACCTTATATTTACTAGTATTAAATCTCATTTACCATCTGCCAGCCCATTCTTCCAATTTTTGTAAATCCCGTTGCAAAACAATTACATCTTGCGCTGACCTAATAACCTTACACAACTTTGTATCATATGCAAAAAAAGAGATGTATTTAATCCTTCCTACAAGTCATTAATTAAACTATTAATTAAAACAGTGCCCAGCACTGATCGTTGGAGGACCCCACTAATTACTTTTGTCCAATCTGAGTATGATCCAGTTACTACTACTTGTTTCTCCTTGTCTTTTATCCAGTTATTTATCCATGAGTTAGCATTTAAGCTATTCCCAGTCTGTTAGGAAGGAGAAAATATAATTTCCAAGACAGGTTGAAAAGAAAAATGAACAACAGATATGTACATATATACCAGGATGAGATGAAGATTTTGACACATATGAGTTACAAAGCTGTAATAGATACCTAAGCAAAAAAATGAGGCCTAGAATAATTGTACTTTTTTTTATACCAGAGTCATAAGTAACCTATTATTAGAAAAAGACTCAAAATGTCAATGTTGTAGTATTTTGCATAAATCCCATGATATACATCCTCTGATTTTTTGCCTCCTTCATATTGTTACCTTCCCTGTATGACTCTGATCTCCAAAAAAACAATATACTCCAAACCAAAGAGTAACTTCCCTGCAAAGTCTCTGACTTTGGGTTTCTTTCACCCCACATATGGTATTGCACTCACAGATACAGTATATCTACTTAATGTGAAAAACACAATTAAAAATATTGTTGGATATTTTTTAAGATAGAATCATATTATACCTAATAGAGATTTTACAATAGGGAGATCAATATTTCCATAATTAAAAAAAAAAACTTCATTACTGTGTGCAAACAAAGGGACATGAAACTCAAAATATTTATTTTATAATTTAGATATAGAATACAATTTTAAACAACATTCCAATTTACTTCTATTATTTGATTTGCGTCATTCTTCAGATATCCTTAATTGAGGAAATATAAATGCACATAGGTGAGCCAACCACATAAGACAGCCACCAGCCAGCAGCTACTGAGCCTATTTAGATATGCTTTTCAACAAAGGATATAAAGAGAATGAATCGAATGATATAATAGAAGTAAAATGGAAAGTTTAAAATGACATGTTCTTTTCTAAATAATGAAAGAAAGAAAAAATGGTTTCATGTCCCTCTAACTTATCCAATATGTAATATATAGAGGCTTAACTACAGAAAATAGAATTTTCACAGTAAGTATATATCAAGATCAACGCAATATTGCAAAACAAGGTACATGGACGATAGAAAACACTGAAAAATTAAACCATTTAACTTAAATTCCCCTTTATGTATAATATGTTACAAAGAAAGATTCAATTAAGTGACCACAATATATTATCTTTTTATTACAATGTTCCTTAACTGACAACTGAGAACAACTGGCTGCGGCTGGCTTTAAACATAAACAGTTTACATGTATTTACCTCTTTCCTTGATTACAGAAATTGCAATTCTAACTTCTTACTTAGATTAGACATGATTATGCAATTAGGTAATTATGTTTATTGGCCAACAAAACTAGAAAGAACTGATACTTAAAAACTATTGTATTTCATTTTATACATTATAAATATTTGCATTAAAGCACAAATTGCTTTTTTCCCCCAGTGTTAAAATACCCTTCAATTGAAGATTTCACTTCTTGCGGTAACATAATACATTTTGTATATCATTTTAAATTCCATCAATTAACTTTAAAACAGTGTTTGTTTGCACAAAAAGAAAATGGCAAGCTCAGTTATTTAAATGTTATAATTAAAGCAAATACCAAACCATTTAACATGATTATTTTCTTCCCTAGATCTACAGAAACATCTTTCCTCTTTCCTGGGTTTTTTTTTTTTTTTGTTAACTCTTAAAACTCTAACACATTTGCATTGCTAATATCTTAAGGATTTCTGTTATATTACTTATCTGGCACTTTTTACAGTAGTGCTTCTTCACATGTCCTGTTATCTAGTTCAGGGTTTCTCAACAGTTGGGCCGTGGCCCAGTACCAGCCTTGGTGGTTCTGCTTGTGGGCCATGATTCAACATACATTTTTGCTGCCCCTTTACTGTGAACTGATCACCACCCAGAATTTCATATGTATGGAGCTGTTATCCTATCAGAGTGCCACGCTATGTGCACGTAACAGCCATTTGGTGGGGAGATAGCACAGGGCAAGGAACAGACAAGTCAATCCCAAAGGACTAAACTCTTTGCCTGACTTTGGTGCATTAACATAAAGTGTCATTGTAGTGTGTCACAAATAGGATGGGGCACTGTATGGTTGTGGAAGGGGACTGGATGTGGGTGTGCTTCTCACCTTTGTACGGGGGATACACCACCAGCCATTGTCTATGGTAATAGTAGGTGATGGCATGAATTAGAGATAACAAGTGTATGTTGGCTTAAAAACGGTTACCCGTTAGTTATGCTGCGATGCTGTGCCGTAATTGAACAAAAGAATGTCTGCCCACCTTCTATCGATCCTTACGCGTTTTGAAGTGGTAACTCACTTCTTCGTCAGAGGTTCAAAAGTAGAATGGACAAAAGTCAGCATTGTGGTAATTTAAAAGACAGGAGGTGGGCGTATTTTTACTTCCTGTCCAATTGCGGACGGTTGCGTGTGACGTCAGACTAATCTCTAAGTGCGGCCAGCTTTATGTACTTTGTATAAGAGACTAACACCGCATTTGGACATCACAGTGCTGCAACAACTAGGAAAACCAACAGGATATATATTTTACGCATATATCTTACCTTAATTTATCTCACATTAATACATTTTAAAGGAAGGATTTATTTCAAAGGAAAGTATACAGGTATACAAATCCCCAAATATAGAATTCCAAAACCCAAACTTATTCTGAAATTATAAATATTTAAAAAAAAAAGAACAAAAATTACTATTTTCCCAACCTGCACATTACATTTTACTTTGCCTGTGTCTGTTATATATTTTTTATTTTTTTTTAGTTCTAAAATACAAATAGTCTACATTTATTTAAAACAACAAATACAGCCTTTCTGATTACAGTACTGCACTATCTTTCTGATCTTACTGTGTATACAGAGGTATTAAAAATGATGTAAAATTACCTTAAAGGGACATGAAACCCACATTTTTTTCTTTCATAATTTAGAAAGAGAATGCAATTTTAAACATCTTTCTAATTTACTTCTATTATCTAATTTGTTTTATTCTCTTGCTATTCTTTGCTGAAAAGCATATCTAGATATGCTCAGTAGCTGCTGATTGGTTGCTGCACATAGAAGCCTCATGTGATTGGCTCACCCATGTGCATTGCTTTTTCTTCAAATAAGGATATCTAAAAAATGAAGCAAAATAAATAATAGAAGTAAATTGTAATGTTGTTTAAATTTGTATGTTCTATCTAAATCATGAAAGAAAGATTTTGGGTTTAGTGGCCCTTTAAGGTTGCGTGTATAAGCTGCATTATGATATGTAAATATTGCCTAAATGACAAAATATGTTTTTTTACACTTGTCCCATCCCCTCTCCAAACTGTCCCATTTTAAAGATGCAAATATTCCAAAATCCAAACTATTCAGAAATTAAAACCTTTTCTGGTCCCAAGCAGTTTGGATAAAGGGTTTTCTACCTATATTGCAAAATTGCTTCTAACTGAGGAAAATTATTTATCTACAATATCCAAAAACTCTAATGATGATTTTCTATTGAAAATCATTAGATACATTTTTCTAAAGGATTATGATTGACCCCTGAATTTGACATTTACTGTTGTGTATGTTAAATTGAGCATTTATTTCTCTTTATATGAAGCTCATATGTCTAAAGTCACTGACACCAAGACAGAAATCCAAAGTATTTTTTTCTTTAGCCAGATGAAGAATTTTGTTAAGTAAAAATGTTGAATTTACAAGCTAAAGTGACCGATTCCTGAGTTGCTTAATATCGGTGAGATTTTTATTCTCCAAACACCCCAATTTGCTAATCTTTTTTTTTTTCCATGTTAAGTTTGATCTACCATGGTGTAACAATGAATTATACAAGAATTGAACAAGGGATAAGGCAAGTTCTGTTTTAATACTGAGTTTTATACACTGTTTGACTATTTTGTAAAAAATGCTAAATATCTTCATATTCCTTTTTGCCACCTTTTGTCTGTTTAACAAACTACTTTCCTCAATTACTCCTTACCCCCTCACCACCTGCACTGCTCATTAGCCTAGCTCTCTTAACCTCACCTTACTTTTGTATTCATGAACTTCACACATTCCTAAAGACTCTCTATCCCCCTTGCAACTCATCACAAAAACAATCTCACTACTGCAAATCCGCATCTCATGTCACTCTTCCTCTTGCTCATACTAGCTGCTGGTGTGACATCTCCCCTAATCCTGGTCCCCCACATTTTTCTTGCCCTGCACACCCATGTGTACCCTTCAATAGACCTCAAAAACAAAACTCTGGTAACCCTAATCTCATTCCTCTTGCATCTAAAGCCACCACCCCCTTCACTTGCACACTTTGGAACTTTTGCTGCACTGTCACATGGGGGTCTCCACTTCAGCCACACTCCTAGGTCTGACAATAGAAAAATGAGGTGGTGTTGGTATTTTACTTTTCTCTCATTGCACCTTTCAACAAATGCAGCCCTTCTCTTCACTCACATTTTCTTCATTCTAAACACACATGATTCGCTTTTTCTCTCCCCTCTCTTTACGTGTTGCAGTCATATCCCGCCATCTGGCTCAGCAACTCTATTTCTAGATCACTTTGACACCTGGCTACCTTACTTTCTTTCCTCGGATACCCCTGCCCTCATTCTCAGTGACTTCAACCTCCCTATTGATAATCCCACTGCCTCCTCTGCAAAACAACTTCTGCAACTCACTTCCTCTTTCGGCCTGTCACAATGGACTGACTCTTCCACTCACAAAGATGGTCACTCCCTTGATCTGATTTTAAGCTATCGATGCATCTAAAACTCACCTTTTCCTCTTTCTGACCACCACCTCCTCACTTGTAACATCACCTCCCTCCCTACAACTATCCCTCCTTCTCTCCCTCCTTCTACCCCTCAGACTAAACTTCGCAGAACTATCAAATCACTAGATCAGCAACAGCTCGCTAGCTCTCTTGAAACTCTTCTCTCTTCTATCCCCTCTTTTTTCTGTCCTGATAAATCTATCTGACACTATAACTCCACCCTTACCTTGGTCCTTGATAATCTGGCCCCACTTACCATAGCTCGGTAAACATACACTCATCCTCAGCCCTGGCATACTCCTCTGACACGGTACCTACGTAGATGTTCCCAAACTGCTGAGCGACACTGGAGGAAATCTCAGAGTTCTGCTGACTTTCTTCACTATAAATTCATCTTGAACTCATACTATTCTGCCTTTAATCTATATAAGCAACATTACTTCTCCACTCTTATCTCTACTCTTTCTTCCAACCCAAAAACAACTGTTCTCCACATTCAATACTCTTCACCGCCAACACCCACCTCCCACCACAACTTTTCTCTCAGCTCAAGATTTTGCCAGCTACTTCAACAACAAAATTGACTCCATCAGAAATAAAATCAACATACTACCGGTCTCCAACCCCCTCAAAAACTCACAATCATCCAAAACCCACATAGCCATAAATTTGGCTCTTTTGCCCCTGATAACAGAGGAAGAAGTTTCTGCCCTTATACTATCCTCTCACCTCACTACCTGTCCTCTCGACCCCATCCCCTCACAACTACTCCCCTCCCTCTCTTCTACACTTACCCCTATACTCACACACATCTTCAATCTCTCCCTCAGCACTGGTATAGTTCCCACATCTGTTAAACATGCATTAGTCACACCTATCCTCAAAAAAACTTCTCTCGATCCAACCTCCCCATCCAACTTCTGCCCTATTTCCCTACTCCCTCTTGCCTCAAAGCTTCTTGAAAAATTAGTATATGCACGTCTATCCCATTTCCTTACATTAAACTCCCTCCTTGATCCACTGCAATCTGGATTTCGCCCCCTTTACTCAACAGAGACAGCAATTGTTAAGGTTACCAATGACCTACTTACAGCAAAATCCAAAGGCCATTTCTCTCTACTTATCCTCCTTGATCTGTCTGCAGCCTTTGATACTGTCGACCACCCTCTTTTTCTCCATACCCTCCAATCATTTGGCATCTGCGACATGGCTCTCTCTTGGTTCTCTTCCTATCTGTGTAACAGTACCTTTAGTGTACCCTTCTCTGGGGCATCCTCTGCCCCGTTACCTCTCTCTGTTGGGATACCGCAAGGCTCTGTCCTCAGTCCCCTTCTCTTCTCAATCTACACTTCCTCATTAGGTTCCTTAATAAAGCCCCACGGGTTTCACTATCATCTGTATGCCGACGAAACCCAAATCTACCTCTCTGCACCAGAACTATCTCCTTCCTTGCTAACCCGTGTCACTAACTGTCTCTCTCATATCTCATCTTGGATGTCCTCTCACTACCTCAAGCTAAATCTCTCCAAAACTGAGCTCCTTATTTTCCCCCCTGCTTCAAAAATCTCCACACCCCATGTCTCTATAACTGTTGATAACTACATCATTACCCCAACCTCACATGACCGATGTCTTGGGATCACACTTTACTCAGATCTTTCTTTCACTCCTCACATTCAGTCCTTGGCTAAAGCCTGCCACTTCCACATTAAAAACATTGCTAAAATCAGACATTTCCTTACACAAGACACAACTAAGATTTGAATCCACTCTCTCATCCTTTCCTGCCTCGACAACTGCAACTCAATCCTCTCTGGTCTCCCTAGCTGCCACCTAGCTCCTTTACAATCCATAATGAAAGCCTCTGCCCGGCTCATCTTCCTTACTCATCGTTCTTCATCTGCCGCACCTCTCTACCAATCCCTTCACTGGCTTCCTCTTGCCTCCAGGATTAAACACAAAATTCTCACTCTGACTTATAAAGCTATCAATTGCATTGCTCCCCCCTACATCTCAGAACTTGTCTCCAGATACTCTCCCTCCTGACCCCTTCTCTCCGCTCATGATCTCCTACTCTCCTCCTCTCTTGTTACCTCTTCACATTCCCGTTTTCAAGATTTCTCCAGACTGGCTCCCATCTTATGGAACTCTCTGCCTCGCTCCACAAGACTCTCCCCTAGTTTTAAAAAGTTTTAAGTGCTCCCTGAAGACTATACTATTCAGGGACGCATACAAACTACACTAACTTTCCTATCTCCACTTCTATCCCCTTAAACCCCATAGCATGTAAGCCTACGGGCCCAGCTGTTTGTTGCCCACCTTCATAAGAGCCGACTACAACAGTGCAGCTCTCGGCAGGACCCTCTACCCATTTGATCCCTGTAATTGTTTTTATATACCACCTATGTTCATAGCGCTGCAGAACCTGTTAGTGTTCTACAAATACCTGATAATAAAATAATAATAACATAATTAAGTCTCAGTGTTTGGATACAAGGCACAAGAGAAAACAAATATAATATAAGTTTTATGTCATTGGTATTATATTTTATATCTGTAGGCTCTCAGAGAAATCTTCTGCGCTATCTAGCAAGACTACTTTTCCATAAACAAACAGACATGAATATTTTACACCTATTTACATAAATTTACATTTTACAAATATTTACATTCAATAAATATAAAACAGTCTGTTTCATAGTTGTTAAAAAAAAAAGCACTAAGCGGAGGGCTATACATAATATAAACCATAGAAACGTATTATTTACCATTTAAAATATATATATATATATATATATATATATATATATTATTATTATTATTATTATTATTTTTACTTTTTTTTTACTTAATATGTGCATGGTTCATTATTTCCTGTCACAGCTCCACAAGGGGGCAAGGGTATCTACAGGAAGTCATATATAGCTTGATGTCATAAATATTCTCGAGAAACTTGAGCAGGCTTATTGCCCAGTGAATGTAAGTGAAAGAGGAAATCTGTTTTTTGCCCATGCTTAGCAGAGGCTGAATGCAACCTAAGTTCCAAGCATGTTAGCTCCTTTAAATAGCTATAATCAGTGGCTACACTGAGGGCTTAAGGGGACATTAAACCCACATTCTTTCTTTCATAATTCAGAAAGAAAATACAATTTTAAACAACATTCCAATTTACTTCTATTATCTAATTTGCTTCATTCTTTAAATATGCTTTGTTAAAGAAATAGCAATGCGCACGGGAGAGCCAATCACAGGAGGCATCTATGTGCAGCCACCAATCAGAAGCTACTGAGCCTATCTAGATATGCTTTTCAGGAAAGAATTTCAAGAGAATGAAGCAAATGAGATAATAGAAGTAAATTAGAAAGTTGTTTAAAATGGTATTCTCTATCTGAATCATGAAAGAAAAAAGTTGGGTTTAATGTTCCTTTAATTATATAATCTTTGCCAGCTCAAACCTACTTTTTCTCGCTGACTCTCGCAGGGCTGCCCCGGTGCAATGATCGTAAAAAAGGGGCAATCCCTGCAAGTGGTGAGATGGCTCCTATTAAAAGTAATGAAGCTCGCTGGATAGGGACACTTTGCTCCTTAGTGCAAAGTTATCAGGGAGCAGGGGGAGCACTTTAAAATTTAAATCCTGCAGCCAATATAACTAACATTATGCTGCCTTCTGGATAGAGCATCTTACATTCGCCTATATTTTAGTATGCATTTGTTTATCTATTGGGGTTATAAGCGTTCGTATTGTTTTGAGAAAAGCTTGCCACCTTTTAGTTGGCGAGAAAAAACTGTGAGATCTGCAGTGTGAAAATCTTTATAGAATTACGCTGGGATTAGAGAGACATTGTCATATACGCCCATGGAACGCCCATGTTCAGCCCATTTTATGAAAAAATAACAATTACGCTTTGCATTTTGTATTTATAAATTCAAATTTCTGTGTGATTTTTGCACATCCAGTGTACTACAATTACGATTTACGCTGTGCATATTTAATTTGATTTATTCCTGTGTAAATTACATACTAATTTTACTTTTTGATAACATACAATTTTTGGTGAAGAATTTTGTTACGATTTTTGATGCACCTTAACAATACAATTTTTCCCTGCTTATTTTTGTGTGAATGGTTCAAATATTTGTTTTGGATGTTGTTTAAAATTTGAATTTTGTTGCGCACATTTCATATGAAAATGCAGTATACGCCCCCCTTAGCGAGACACCCTGTTTTTAGGGTAAAAAGTGGCTTTAGATAATTCCACCAGGGAAATAGAAGGACTGGCAAACATTCTTTAATAATCTCGCCAGCCCAGAGAGCTTTCAATCATCGAGCCCTGAGAATGTGTAAAAGTGTATGCTGTTTCTTTAACACAATATTTCTCTTTTTATGTTTACTTTGATTTAATATATATTTTTTACTTAAGTGCATTGTTTCCTAGCCCTTCAACAATTTGTCAAAGGTGCTTCTGAATTTGTTGCACTTGGCCTTTTCTAGCTATTTTGTGCTCTTTGTGTGCTGTTGATCTGGTATTAATCGATTAAGCCTGTTTGCTTATTTTTTTATTTTTTATCTTAACAATTACTATCTTATTACATTATGGGCTAAATTACAAGTGGTGTGCTAACATTTGTGCAAGCGATATTGTTTTTTTCTGCTTTTATTATTACAAGTCGATAGTAAACACGAACAAGAGAGCACAATCACAATTTACGCTTGTCGAGTGAGCAAGACTGACAAACTTTCGTAAGTGGTAGTGAGTTAATATAAAGTTGCACCAAACACAATATAAAAGCAATAAAATAAACTGTTCATATTCATATAATTCATATAATTCATATAAACACTCTCTGATAAAAATTAGTCATAAAAATATTAAGTAACAATATTTATAAGGGTTCAGTATATGGCCATGTATGCAAAGCCCTTTAATATATATGTGTATGTGTCTAAATAATTGCGTAAAAATATTTAACAATGCGTTTAACTGTAAATATTTCACATTCCAATGTTTTTCACATACAGGAAAATACTATTTGCATTATATATATATATATATATATATACAGTATATATATATATATATATATATATATATATATATACATTCATACACTCTAGTTCACCTGCAGCTGCCCAGGGTGCATTTAAATGTGATCCATAACTCCCAAAAAGAAAGCACTCACCGGGTCTTCAAATAAAAGTATTCACAATTTATTTAAACATAGTAATGTTTCGGAGTGGTTATCCCCATCTTCAGAACATAAACAACACATAACACATACCTGTATTTTTAAAACCTCAGCACCAAACACCTTAGCCACAAACCGGAAATCACTCGGCGCTGTGACCGTAACACTGTGCAGGCCTGGCCATTGCCATTGATGCCGGGCGTGGCGTTATAACTCTGCCTTATAATTGTGTAAGATTCATTACTAAGCGTGAGCGATGTAAATGTCCCTGTGTTCTATTTTTAGTCACGTGACGCTGCGCCCGGGATCTGTTAAATTTTTTAAAGGTACAATTCCCTCGTATCCCAGTCTTCTACACTTTGCCAAAAGTGCACAAACATCCGACTTGTCCCCCTGGTAGGCCGATTGTGTAATCCATTGGTTAATTAATGCAACCAATAGCAGTTTTCAACCGTTCGTGAGAAACATGCCATCCTTCTTACTGGATTCTATGAGTTTAATTAAGGAGATGAAATTGTTACCTTCAATTAAGGAACCACTACTACTTGTGATGCTCGATGTGGTGAGCCTGTATACTGATACCACATAAGCTAGGGCTGATGGCTATCTGGAAACATCTGAACATATACCCCTATGTGGGCCCTCCGGCTGAATTGATTCTGGAGTTGCTAGAAATGTGCCTGACAAGGAACTATTTAAAATTTGAGATTTTTTTTTTTACCTGCAGCTTATGGGCATAACGATGGAGTCCAATGTGGCCCCATCCTATGCCAACCTCTATATGGCTGAATTTGAGCAGTTTGGAACCAGCCTATTTCAACATCATCAAATAAAATACTTTAGATGATCTATTTATGATGTGGGAAGAAACAGAAGCAGCAGAACTCCAGAGCTGGTTTGAGGCACTAAATAGGGTCATTCCATCTTTACAAGTCAAAATGACACACAATTCGAATACTTTGGACTTTTTGGACCTAAGAGTTTACTTCAAAGAAGGACAACTGTGCACCTCACTATTTAGAAAGGAGATAGATAGGAATTCTTTACTTAATGCCACAAGCTGTCATTTTGATTCTCTAAAAAATGCCCTGACAATCTCTCAGTTTAAAAGGGTTATTCTGAATAATAGCAAGATGTCCTTAGCTCAGGTACAGTTGACAGAAATGAAAAGAGATTTCTGCAACGTGGATACAAAGAAAAACACATCCAACAACATTTCAATATCTTTAAGAATATGGATCAAGAAATGGCTCTAATAAATACCAGGCAAAAAGAACAGGCAGATAGAATGATCTTCCCCACAGCATACACTGCAGATAAAAAAAGAACTTCCCCACTTGCTAAAACAGGATTGGCATATTGTGGAGTCGGATAAGAATCTACAATTTAATAATATGCAGCACCCAAAAATTGGATCTAGATCTATAAGAAACATTCTGGTAAAAGTGGATCCAATACAGACCTACAGGACTACTACATGGTTAGAGCAAGTAAAGTCTGATTGCTATAGATGTGCTGGCTGCACAACTTGTAATGGTCTCCAGAACACTAGATTCTTCACCCATCCTGGAACTAACAAAAATATTGAGATCCGGCATAGAGTAACCTGCACTACTACATTTATTGTATATTTGTTACACTGTCCTTGGGGGTTATTCTATGTCAGAAAAATTGTGGATGACCTGCGGACCTGCATGGCCAATCATTGCACCTCATATAGAGCTGTCATAAAAAATCAGGAATCAAAACAACCTGTTGCTCGGCATTTTGCGATGAGTGGCCAAATGATTTTGGATCTTCGATATGTGATTATTGATCATGTCCCCTCTCTGATTAGAGGAGGGTATAGAGGTAAATTGCTTCTGCAGTGCGAATCTATTTGGATATTCAACCTGGGGGCGTTGGCACCCAGGGGTTTGAATTCATACCTAGATTGGCATTGTTTTCTCTAAACATGTTGCCTTTTTATCTGTTTTTCTTAACAATGTCTAAATTTGCCTTAGCAATGTCTAAATTGTTTTAATATGTTAAGTAGCTTAAAATGTTTCATTACAAAGACATTTTTGTGAATAAGCTTCCTCGTAAATTGTTGTCTTAACATTGGGCTATTTAAATATATTAAATAGACTTCTAAAAAAAAATCAAAAATGCTTATGCTAGATTAGTTTAGTTAATAGGTATCGTTTGTGTAGTGTTGCTATATAATATACTATATTGCATACCACTCTATATTGTATATCCCTCGATAGTAGCTTACTATAGATAGTCATTACTGGTATATAGAAACTTGTCTGCAATCATCTACTAAGGTCTGAGAATGCATTGTATTCTTTCAGTAATTAGCAAGTAAGAGAATGCCGAGTGCATGTTCCAGAGTGGGGAGCTGCTGAATAAGATAACTGCATAATAACTCTGCCTTAGAATTGTGTAAGATTCATTACTAAGCGTGAGTGATGTAAATGTCCCTGTGTTCTATTTTTAGTCACGTGATGCCATTTCCGGTATCCATGACAAAGGCCGGGCCTGCGCAGTGGTGCGGTCACAAAGCCAAGTGATTTCCGGTTTGCGGCTAAGGTGTTTAGTGTGTTGTGTTATGTGTTGTTTATGGTCTGAAGACGGGGATAACCTTTCCGAAACCTTACTATGTTTAAATAAATTGTGTATACTTTATTTGAAGACTTGGTGAGTGCTTTATTTTGGGATATATATATATATATATATATATATATATATATATGGATATACCTATACCTGTATATCTATTGGTATATATGTATATCTTACATTATAATATATATATATATATATATATATATATATATTTCATTATATAAATTAAATTTTTTCTATGTGAAGAACATGTAAATATGCGTAATGTGCTTGGTGTTTCGTGATTTAGGTATAACATGGTGTTGGGTAAAAGCACATGATAACAGTAATCTTAAGGCACGTTATTAAAATATTAAGACATACTAAATAATCCATGTAATATAGCTATAATATTTTTTAATAATTATTATTATTTTTAATAATTTATATGTAACATTTCAATAACGCACCTTAAGATTGCTGTTTTTATGTGCACTAAGCCGACACTGGGCTGGAAATAAATTCTGAAACACGAAGAACCTAATGCATATTTTACATTCCTATGTAGTTTACATAGAAAAAAAAATATTATTACCATTAGCTGATAATGTTAATGTAAAATATATATGTATAACTATATATCTGTAGGAATAGATACACAGGTACATATATATATATATATATATATATATATATATATATATATATGTATGTATTAAAAATAAAAATACAATTTTTATGAAGAACATAGTAATGTGAAATATTCATAACTCCTGCTGGGTTAGCACACGAGTGATAAGTATTAGTTTTTTTTCTTCTGCGCTCTCTATTGAAGTTTAATGGGTGAATGTGTTAGCGAGGTGCCAATATCTGAAGTCCGGAAGTTAGCGTGTGTGCAAACATTTTACTTTTAACTTGTGATACATGCACTAACCTGATGCACGCAAAAAGATAACACTCGAACAGGAGCACAAAATAGCTTGCCACTTGTAATCTATCCCTATAGCCTTTAGATTTTCCCATATGAAACATTTTGTTACAAAACATCCTTTCTCTTGAATTTTGTCACTGTTTAAAATTGTCCTAAAATATATATATATGCAGTGCTCTCTTAAAGCTTACTCTCACAAAAAAATAACCCTTTTGTGAATTTACTAAGTTAATTGACCATTTCTACAGTAGAGTGTCTTGATATACTTGTTGATAGTGTTTGGAATTTAGGAATACGCACTCAATTTATAGCAAGCAATAAATACGCCCAGCTAGTACAGTATTTTCTTAATACTACTATGTTCAAAGCTTTGTTAGACAACTGGTCTTGAACTTGTATTAAATAGTCAGTAAACCATTTTTTTCTATAAATATAGGATACTTAAAAGTGTTTAAACTCTGAAAATCAATGGAATGTATGATATATTATCCCCAAACACACATAATTGAAAACATTTATTCAAACCTGTTCTCTGACCCTGATCAAAACACAGAAAGAAGAAAAGTATATGCTTCCCTTCTTCCATTACTTGTATCAGTTGCTTTGTTATTCATGCTAAATAAAGCATCGGTTCCCTTCCTTCATAGAATGATTCCCTTGTCTTGCACATCAAGATCATATTGCTGTGATATAGTACCTAGAGAAACAGCTGCATTGAAGACCGACCAATGATCCATGATAGAGTATTCTGCCAACTTCAAGAGGTTAAAGAAATAATAATGTTTCTGAGCTTTCAAATTATAATAATGGATTAAATAAGAGTGTTAATATTTAAAAAGGAAAAAAAAGCTGATAAAGAAAAAACATTTTTTGTCTTCATCTTAAAAAATAAAGTGATTAAGGCTTTGGAATTTTGTATATGACTTTTATTAACATTTCTGTTTTTAATTCTGTGTTGATTATTGTACAAGACCTTTTGACATGGAAGAGTTGTTGAACATGCCTTTCAAGATACTCTCAAGAAACATTATCCTTCCACTGACAGCCGAGTGCAAACAAACCCATAAGAAGACAAATGATGCATAAAAAAACTATCCCACAGATCTATTTTCATATCACTTAAGATGTTTAATGACAAAAGTGTAAAATGTGTGAAAGTAATACAAAAAACAATGCTTCTTCTTTAATCAAGTTTTATAAATAGAAAGCTGCTATTTTTTTATTATGCCAGAAGAGCTTTATTTATTCAGATATGTAGCTGTCTTTTGTAAATACCATATATATATATATACAGTATATAAGTGTGTGCATGCGCGTGTAGATAGACAGACTCTAGTTTTACTATTTATATGTATGTGTTTGAATAAACTGAACATTTTTGTAAATAAAATAGTAAGGTTACAATGTTGATATCTGCAAATATGTATTCAGAATGACAAATGTCCCCTCAAGGGTGTCTATTCACATTGTATACCATAATCAATATGAGGTAAGTTAGAGGTTCATGGTATATGTATTTGTCTGGTTATTCGTTAGTTCCACTCTCATGCCATCTGAACTTCCTGCTGGTACTATGTTTCAGAAAGCATAAAAGTGCAACTTAAATGTTAGCAAAGATATCACAACACTATCAGACACAATCTAAAATATATCAATGACAAAGAAAAAATAAAGGTAGAAAGAAAACTAGGGCTAGGTAAAATAATTAAGGCAGCAGATAAAGGTACCAATTTTTTAACCACGATATAGATGGTGTATAAGGCTAGATCAATAAGTTCCAATCATGTCATAAAAAGAAAGAAAAAAACATAATTCCCCTTAACTTAAAGGGACAGTCAAGTATAAATTAAACTTTCATTATTCAGATAGGACTTTTAATTTTAATCGACTTTCCAATTTACTTTTATCATCAAATTTGCTTTTTTCTCTTGGTATTCTTAGTTTAAACTAAACATAGGTAGGCTCATATGCTAATTTCTAAGCCTTTGAGAGCTGCCTCTTATCACATGCTTTTTAAATCTCTTTTCAACACAAAGAGACAGAAAGTACACGTGGGCTATATAGATAACACTGTGTTCAGGCACAGGGGGTTATTTAAAATCTAGCACAATACAATGCTAAATTTAAGACAATAGATAATAAACAGTCACAGTCATGTGATCAGGGGGCTGGAAGAAAGTTCCTAGATACAAGGTAATCACAGAGGTAAAAAGTACATTAATATAACTGTGTTGGTTATGCAAAACTGGGGAATGGGTAATAAAGGGATTATCTATCTTTTAAAACAATAACAATTCTATGGTTGACTGTCCCTTTAAGCAAATGTCTGCAAATGATGTTGCAACATTTATATGCCTTCCAAATAAAGTTTGACTGCCCATTCATTCATGAACAGCCTCCATATTTTATCATTGCATGCAAGACGCATTCCTTGCAAGTGATCATTCAGTTGTGGGAACAGGTTATGGTTATTGGGGTTAAAATCCAGTGAATATAGGGGGTAATGAAGCCCATATATTATTAATAGTTGTTACATTTAATATTAGCAAACCATTTCCCTCAATGCTTTTCAGTGATTTTTTTGAGCATGTGATGTTTCGGGTATTCCCCCTTCCTCAGACAAACCATAATGCAATACAGCAAACAAAATTTAAAACTGTGACCGTTCCCCCTAAGTCTAAAACCGCCAACAGGTTGCCATAGCAACCCAACTGTTGACACCCAGTCGATAAATATACATAAGGTACACATAGAAAACAAACATAAAAGATATATAACCTAAAATACCAATTTAACACACATTTAGAAAGTATCCAAATACCACATGATACATTGAAATTAAATGAGGTGCATATTATATTAAATAAATGTGATGAGTCACATATGACAGAAAATAAATAAATACATTTATTTTTAGGCTATAAATCTTTAATCTTTGTTTTCTATGTGCACCTTATGTCAATGTATCAACTGGGTGTCAACAGTTGTGGGGGGGGTTTGTCTGTGGAAGGGGAAAATGTACTTCTAATAAACCACTGCTCATAAAATCCAGTTAGTGCAGACATCTGTTATATATATATATATGTACACATACATATACAGTATATAGTTTCATGCAAAGTACATGTTAATGTTATATAGTATAAGTAGTTTTAACAAACTACTTAAACCACTGCAGAACTGACTTTACGCATACTGGATATTTTAAAACGTGGTCTGTTTGTTCACTTGGGGACCTAGTTGAGTTCTACTGATCTAGGTAAATAACTTCTAAATTAGGGTTTAGCTCAAAGCCTTTGGGTGGCCCAAAAGACAAGCTCCCTGAGTCACAACAAGTGGCACCTGCTGAAGAACTTATAAATCCCTCAACAGTAACACTGGAAGATTTTTAATTTGCAAAACTTGGAGTATGCTGGAGGCTGAGGTTGCTAAAACTTTAACTTAAAGTAACGATTGTGCAAATAATTAAAAAACTAAAAAGAGCGATTTATTTGACTAAAAAAGTAAATGGAAGATGCAAACTAAGAAATCTTTGCTTTTCATTTTTTCTTATAGCTGGTAAACTAAAAACTTCTTATTTCTTTAAAGAACAAACATAATGTGAACTTGTTTTATAGCCTCATTATCTAAATATTCCTTTTTTATGTTTTTATTTTTTTCATAAAAAACTGTTGTTCAGAATATTTGGCTTCAAATAAGAGGGACCTTTGATTAAGGATAGTACTGGCTAGGACATGAAAGTCAAAGTTAGACTTTCATGATTCAGAATTATTTTTTTTAAAAAGTTCCAATTTACTTTTTTTTATTATTCACCTCTTTCTCTTATCATCTTCTGTTCAAACTTAGCTCCTTTCCATGAGAACATACTGAGACAGGCTTTGGAATGTGCATGTGATCTGATTCCTGTATGGCAGCAGTGTATACAATAATCTTATACATAAAGGGGATGTAGGGGTTAAAGGGATTATAAAGTCCAAATTAAACTTTCATGATTCAGATAGGCTTTCTAATTTACTTTGATCATCACATTTGCTTTGTTCTCTTGTTATTCTTAGTTGAAAGCTAAACCTAGGTAGGCTCATATGCTTATTTCTAAGCCCTTGAAGTCCACCTCTCATCTGAATGCATTTGACAGTTTTTCACAGCTAGAGGGTGTAAGTTCATGTGTTTCATATAGTTAACAGTGTGTTCACGCACGTGAAGTTATTTAAGAGTCAGTACTAATTCCCTGAAATTCAAGTCTGTCTAAAGATCTGCGATAAGGAGGCAGTCAGCAGAAGCTTAGATACAAGGTAATTACAGAGGTAAACGGTTATGCAAAACTGGGGAATGGTAAATAAAGGGATTATCTATCTTTTTAAACAATAACATTTTTGGTGTTTACTATCCCTTTAAGTCAGGTGAACATTCCTGAACTCACCTATTTATTCTGTCATGGAAATAAGATATGTTTTTACTAAGGATACCAACATAAAGAAGTAAATTTGATCATAAAGTCAGCTCAATTGTTTTTTTGTTTTTTTTAAAGTTGTACACTGCATTATGAAAAGTGAAGGGTTTTGGGTTTTTTTTTTACTTCCATTTCCCTTTAAGGATAGTACTAGCAAGATGTGAACTGGGCTAGGGGGCAGGGTGGCAATAGCTCCCCATGACATTCTTCGTGATTTAATCAGAGCCTGTGCAAAAGGTGCAGTGTCCATCATTTTTTTTTGGGGTAATCCCTTTAAATGTATGTCTGTCTAGATGTGTATTTATACAAACATACATATGGGTGTGTAAGGTTTATGTGTAGTTGTAGATATATTCACACAATGCTGTCTATCCCTAAACTGCCATTGACAGAGCTGTGCCCAGCACAAAGCCCAATTTACTATGCCCCTTAGCTGCGGATTGCTGCCTGTACTTCCCAGAATTCCTGGTTACCATTGCAGTAGGCTGCCCTACATCCATGTCATAAAGGGAGGCACATGATAACCAAGGATCTACTACCATTTTTTATTTTGTGATATGAAACATAGCATTTTAAAAAGGTGATTTGATATACCTGGGCCCCTGGGTAGTACTTGCTCCCCCAAGCCAAAAGTTGCCAGGTACTAGCCATATTTAAAAAGTTATTTTCCTTGTATGGTAATGTCCTTGTGTATCCTAGGGCTATGTTTCATTCTTGTTTTAAACTTTGTGACTTAAAGTAACACCAAAATCTCAATGGGCTTTAAACCCCACATTTTTCTTTCATGATTGAGAGTGTAATTTTATTTTTTAAAAATTCAATCAATTTCTTTCATCAGATTTATGCACTTCTCTTGGTATACTTTGTTGAAAATAAGGTAGGTAGGCTTAGGAGCATACACATGTCTGGAGCACTATATGGAAGCAGTTCTGCAAGAATGCTTTTAAAATGTTATACATTTGCCAAAGCACTAGATAGCAGCAGTGATTTCTGCCATACAGTTCTCAAGAAGTGTGCATGTTACCTATCCAGGTATTCTCTTTAAAAATGAATGCCAGGAAAACAAAGCAAATTTTATAATAGAAATAATTTCAAAACTTTTATAATATTGCATGCTCTATCTGAATCAAGAAAGGAAAGCATTTGGGTATCATGTCCTTTTAATGGAGATTTTTTTTTTACAATCAGTTCATACAATTTATAAATAGAATATAAACCAGGATTAAATATAATTGATTCACTGATTGCTAGATTGATGTAAGCAAAGAAGAAACTTATTTTATTATTTGGGGCAAATTATTTTTGACGACCCTAAAAACATTACAAATCTCAATAGTTTTAGTGAACTATAAAAAATGTGTTAACCTTTAAAACTTGGTTTTGAGTGATACGGTCCATAAACAAATTATATTAAATAAAATTCTACTTTATAACTCAAGTCAAAATAAGGGATTGTTACACTTCTCATAAGATTTCAATTTCTATTCTTATGAGCAAAAAAATAAAGTTATAATTTTTTAAATCATAAAATATGACACTGAAACCTTTTAAATGACATCCCTTTTGTTAAAATAGCAAGCTTTATCTACCGCTTTTGAAAATTATGTAATCCCATTAAGGTATTCAACTATAATTGTCTTGTATTTTTTTTCTCTGTAACTCAAAAAAGATTTCTAATGAACTTCTCTAAGAAATCTCTTTGACAAGAACTAATCAGTTCACCTCCTAGGATGACACATAAGAGAGAAATAACGGTATTTTATGCTAAAACCTGCATAACAAAATATCTGTAAAACAAAAAAAAAATGAAAAGGGAAGAAAATAAAAGACAAAGAAAACCTAGTAGCGTTTAACCACAATTTCAAAGAGGTCTTATGATAGGACAAAGTATCAGGGGTCGGCTAAAATGATTGGATAGCTATTCCTAAACTTATTCTCTACCATATATCTTATAAACCTTGAGGACTTTAAACTAAATTATAGACAAGTTTAAAATGATGAATGGTTACAATCTGATGTATTATGTTTACCATTTTTTGTACCCATTGAGAACTGTCAGAAAGAGGACTAATATTTATCTGCATTAGTTTGTACTTTAAAGGGACATGAAACCCAAAATGTTTATTTCATGAATCATATAGAGCATAGATTTAAAAAAAATCCAATTTCTTTCTATTATCAATTTTGCTTCATTCTCTTAGTATCCTTTGTTGAAGGAGCAGCAATGCACTACTGGGGGCTATCTTAACATATCAATAAGCCACCAATCAGCAGCTAGCTCCCAGACCCTGATCCTACCTATTCTTTTCAACAAAATATATCAAGAGAACAAAGCAAATTAGATGATAGAAGTAAATTGTAATGTTGTTTAAAATTGTATGCTCTATCTGAATCATGAAGGAAACATTTTTGGTTTCATGTTCCTTTAAGGCAAACTCTGGCTATTTGTATTTTTAGCTGCTTAAAATGACATTAAACATAATTTGAAACTGTAATATGTTTAAATCATTTCACTGATTTGAATCTATTGTTCTTGAACTAATGTTCAAAATATTGTGCTAAATATCCACTTTGTAACCCAATTGTCTCCTTTACCAGACAGTTCTGTCTATATATTTTTTTTAATTAATTAATTTATTTATTTATTGGCTGCACCACTGAAAATAAAGAGAGAACACTCCAACACTGGGCTTTGGTCGTCTTGTTGCATACATGATCGGTTCTACTGCAGCTTAAAGGGACAGTCTACTTTATAATTTTTATTGTTTAAAAAGATAGATACTCTCTTTATTACCCATTCCCCAGTTTTGCTTAACATACACAGTTATATTAATATACTTTTTACCTCTGTGATTACCTTGTATCAGGCATTCTTGATGAAACAGCAACTCCACAAGTCGAGAAACACGTTACATACAGGGGGCTATATGTCTATGCCCTCTTCACTTTATGCTTAATGTTTTTAATGTGAGTCTTTTTTTAATAAACCATTTTTTACATAAGTGAAGTGTTAGCACCTTACTATCCGTTGTTCCTGGTGACTGACTGTGCTTGGAAGCTGTATCTGGTGTTCCAGTTCGAAGCCAGAAATAGGGTGAGCTGATACACCCTAAGATATCAGCACGTCACT